>NC_133332.1:24610354-24647854 GCF_042186555.1 Aquarana catesbeiana
TGTAGTTCCTTCCCTATCATGCACTAAGTACCCTGTTTCCCCGAAAATAAGACCTAGCGTGATTGCCGGTGATGGCTGCAATATAAGCCCTACCCCCCAAATAAGCCCTAGTTAAAGTCCTTGTAGGGCTTATTTTCGGGGAAACAGGGTAGGGCTTATTTGGGGGGTAGGGCTTATATTGTAGCCATCACCGACAATCACGCTAGGTCTTATTTTCGGGGAAACAGGGTAACTGTTGGTACTTGTAGTTCCTCCCCTATCATGCACTGATAAATAACTCCTGGGACTTGTAGTTCCTTCCCAGTCATGTGTTGATCTGTAGTTCCTTCCCTGTCATGCACTAATTAATAATTGCTGGGACTTGTAGTTCTTTCCCTGTCATACACTGATAAATAACTGCTGGGACTTGTAGTTCCTCCCCTATCATGCACTAACTGCTGGGACTTGTAGTTCCTTCCCTATCATGCAGTAAGTAACTGCTGGGACTTGTAGTTCCTTCCCTATCATGCACTGATAAGTAACTGCTGGGACTTGTAGTTCCTTCCCTATCATGCACTGATAAGTAACTGCTGGGACTTGTAGTTCCTTCCCTATCATGCACTGATAAGTAACTGCTGGGACTTGTAGTTCCTTCCCTATCATGCACTAAGTAACTGCTGGGACTTGTAGTTCCTTCCCTATCATGCACTAAGTAACTGCTGGGACTTGTAGTTCCTTCCCTATCATGCACTAAGTAACTGCTGGGACTTGTAGTTCCTTCCCTATCATGCACTAAGTAACTGCTGGGGCTTGTAGTTCCTCCCCTATCATGCACTGATAAGTAACTGCTGGGGCTTGTAGTTCCTTCCCTGTTGTGTACTGATGAATAACTTGATCGTATGTGTAGGATGACCTTCAGAAGTCACTCATGGATGATTGGTCAAGGTCATTCTATGCATGCGCAGCTGGGGCATCAATGACCTATTCAGACTGAAAGTGCTGTGCATTTGATAACACGCTGTTGATCTGAATGAGACGATGGATTGGCAGTGTGTGTGCGTAGAACGACCTCCAGTAGTCATTCATATATGACTGGTCAAGGTCATTCTGGGCATGCGCAGCCAGGGCATTAATGGCTCACTCAGTCTGAAAGTGCTGCACCACCAATTACACACTATTAGTCTGACCTAGTCACTGATGCATTGGTGGGGCATGCGTAGAATGAGTATGTTCATGGATGACCGCCAAACGTCATTCTGCGCATGCATCGCTGTCGTCGGTATGGATGAGTCAATGAAGTGTTGGTGGCACATGCGCATGATGAACTCAAGTAGTCATTCGTTCACGCCTGCCCAAGGTCATTCTGCTCATGCGTTGCCGGCACATCAATGACTCAAGCGCTGTGCTACCAAATTACACAGTGACGGTCTGAACGGGTCAATGGTGCGTTGGCAGCGCATGTGTAGAATGACCTTGGGTGGCTATCCATGAATGACTGCCCATGCGCAGCTGGGGGCATCATTGAGTTATTCATACTGCAAGTGCTACACCACTGCTGATCTGAATGAGTCATTGATGCCCCAGCTGTGCATGCACAGAATGATTTTGGGTAGTCATTCATTTATGACTACCCAAGGTAATTCTGCGCATGCATCACCAGCACATCAATGACTCTATTAGACTGAAAGTGCTGCGCATTTGTTAACACTTTGTTGGTCTGAATTAGTCAGCGGTGGCCCGTGCATTGTGGGCACACTGGCAGCATATGATGGGCACACTGGCAGCATTTGATGGGCACACTGGCAGCATATGATGGGCAGACTGGCAGCATTTGATGGGCACACTGGCAGCATTTGATGGGCACACTGGCAGCATTTGATGGGCACACTGGCAGCATTTGATGGGCACACTGGCAGCATATGATGGGCTGACTGGCAACATATGATGAGTACACTGGCAGCATTTCATGGGCACACTGGGAGCATATGATGGGTGGGCAGACTGGCAGCATTTGATGGGCACACTGGCAGCATATGATGGGCAAACTGGCAGCATTTGATGGGCACACTGGCAGCATATGATGGGCTGACTGGCAACATATGATGGGTACACTGGCAGCATTTCATGGGCACACTGGGAGCATATGATGGGTGGGCAGACTGGCAGCATTTGATGGGCACACTGGCAGCATATGATGGGCACACTGGCAGTTTTGGTGGCACAGTGGCAGCGTTTGATGGGCACAGTGGCTGCAATTGAGGGCACAGTGGCTGCGTTTGATGGGCACAGTGCTAACGTTTGATGGCATAGTGGCAGCGTTTGATGATTTTTTTTCCAAAAAATTTTGCGCCCCCCCCCCCAAAAGAATTTTGAGCACCAGCCGCCACTGGAATTAGTCATTGATGTATGCGTAGAATGATCTCCGGTAGTCGGTCAGGGATGACTGGTCAAGGTCATCCTGCGCATGCACAGCCAGGGCATCAATGACTCAGTATGAAAGTGCTGCACCACATTGTCAGTCTAAATAAGTCAGTGATGTGTTGGTTGCGCGTGCGCACGATGACCTCGAGTAATTGGTAATTAACGACTGCCCAAGATCATTCTGCATATTTGCAGCGGGGGGGGGGGGGGTATTAATAACTAATTCAGACAAGAAGTGCTGCGCTACAGATTACACACTATAGGTCTGAATGAGTCGATGTGTTGGCAGCGCATGCGTAGAATGACCTCCGGAAGTCCGTCATGGATAACTAGTTAAGGTCATTTTGCGCATGCGCTGCCAGGGCATCAATAACTCATTCCATTTAAAAGTACTGCACCACAGACTGCACATTGCCAGTCTTATTGAGTCAATGATGTGTTGATCGCTCGTGCGCAAGATGACCTTGAGTGGTTATTAATTAATGACTGCCCAAGGTCATTCTGCGCATGCGCAACAGGGGCAGCAATGACTCATTCAGACCAGAAGTGCTGCACTACAGAATACACACTGCTGGTCTTAATGAGTCATTGGTGCGTTGGCAGCGCATGTGTAGAATGACCTCGGGTAGTCATTTGTGGATGGTTGCCCCACGGTCATTGTGCACACGTACCACCGACACATCGATGACGTTTCAGATCGAAAGTGTTGTGCCGCTGATCACACATTGCTGATATCCACATATTGGTGCTTGCGGCGGCGGCCAATACTGTATGCTGCCCGCTGTACGCATGCGAACATTGCACACAGCACCATACGCAGGATATTCCTGCCAGCAAGATCCTCAGGATTTGGCTGATTGCGGATACAGACAATATATTACCAAAAGTTTGGGGACACCTGCCTTTAAACGCACTTGAACTTTAACCACTTGCCGACCAGCCGCCGCAGTTTTACTGAGGCAGAATGGCACAGCTGGGTGAAATGACGTTATGTAACTTACCTGTCCAGGGAGCCCAATATCTGTGCATTAGACACACCCATCGTGCGCCGTTGGAGCTTGCCCGCGGGTCTGGGGGACTCAGTGTCCGCTGGCCACCCGCAATCGCGGTAAAGAGAGGCAGAACAGGGATCTGTAAACAAGGCGGATCCCCGTTCTGAGAGGGGAGGAGAGAGAGGTCAGCTGTTCCTAGTGATCAGGAACGGCGATCTCTCTCTATACCCAGTGAGCCCCCCCCGACAGTTAGAAACACCTCCCTAGGACACACTTAACCCCTTGATCACCCCCTAGTGTTAACCCCTTCCCTGCCAGTGACATGTATGCATTGATCAGTGCATTTTTATAGCCCTGACCACTGTATTGGTGTCACTGGTCACCAAAAAGTGTAACTTAGCGTCAGATTTGTCTGCCGCAATGTCGCAGTCCCACTAAAACACGCAGAACGCCGCCATTATTAGTAAAAACAATTTTAAAATAAAGTCCCTAGATCTTTCCCCTATTTTGTAGACACTATAACTTTTGCGCAAACCAATTAATATATGCTTATTGCAATTTTTTTTTTTTTAATCATTAAAGAATTTTTATTGAAATTTCCATACAAATAACAGAAAAATTACAGCTGGTTTTGGTATATAACAATCAGGTACAGCAGTAATTTCTTTCTTTTTTTTTTTTTTTTTTAATCATTTTTTTACCAAAAATATGTTGCAGAATACATATCGGCCTAAACTGATGAATAAATTAGTTTTCTTATATATATATATATATATATATATATATATATATATATATATATATATATATATATATATATATTTTGGATATGTATTATAGCAGTAAGTAAAAAAAAAAACATATATATATTTTTTCAAAATTGTCGCTTTCTTTTTGTTTATAGCGCAAAGAATTAAAAACGCAGAGGTGATCAAATACCACCAAAAGAAAGCTCTATTTGTGGGGAAAAAAAGGACGTCAATTTTGTTTGGGTAAAAATCGCAGATCGCCGCCGTTATTAGTAAAAAAAAATAAAAAAAATTAAAATTCCATAAATATATCCCCTATTTTGTAGATGCTATAACTTTTGCGCAAACCAATCAATATACGCCTATTGCGATTTTTTTTTTCACCAGAAATATGTAGAAGAATATATATTGGCCTAAACTGAGGAAGAAATTTAAAAAAAAAAAATTGGGATATTTATTATAGCAAAAAGGTAAACAATATGGTGTTTTTCTTTCGAAATTGTCGCTCTTCTTTTGTTTATAGCGCAAAAAAATGAAACCGCAGAGGTGATCAAATACCACCAAAAGAAAGCTCTGTTTGTAAGAAAAAAAAGGACGTCAATTTTGTTTGGGTAAAAATCGCTGTTGGCTTCCATTACTAGTAAAAAAAAAAACAAATAATAATAATAAAAATGCCATAAATATATACGCTATTTTGTAGATGCTATAATTTTTGCGCAAACCAATCAATATACGTTTGTTGCGATTTTTTTTCCCCCAAAAATATGTAGTAGAATTCATATCGGCCTAAACTGATAAATACATTTTCTTATATATCTTTTTTGGGATATATATTATAGCAGAAAGTAAAAAAAAATCTATATATATATTTTTTTCAAAATTGTCGTTCTTTTTTTGTTTATAGCGCAAAAAATTAAAACCGCAGAGGTGATCAAATACCACCAAAAGAAAGCTCTGTTTGTGGGAAAAAGGAATTTTGTTTGGGTAAAAATCGCTGATCGCCGCCATTACTAGTAAAAAAAAAATAATAATAATAGAAATGCCATAAATATATCCCCTATTTTATAGACACTATAATTTTTTGCGCAAACCAATCAATATACACCTATTTTTTTTTTTTTTTTTTACCAGAAATATGTAAAAGAATATATATTGGCCTAAACTGATGAATACATTAGTTTTCTTATATATATTTTTTTGGGATATGTATTATAGCAGAAAGTAAAAATAAATCTATATATATATATTTTTCAAAATTATCGTTCTTTTTTTGTTTATAGCGCAAAAAATAAAAACCGCAGAGGTGATCAAATATAATTTTTTGCGCAAACCAATCAATATACACCTATTGCGATTTTTTTTTTTTTTTACCAGAAATATGTAAAAGAATATATTGGCCTAAACTGATGAAGAAATATATTTTGTTTATAGCGCAAAAAATAAAAACCACAGAGGTGATCAAATACCACCAAAAGAAACCTCTGTTTGTGGGAAAAAGGAATTTTGTTTGGGTAAAAATCACAGATCGCCGCCATTACTAGTAAAAAAAAATAAAAATAATAATAAAAATGCCATAAATCTATCCCCTATTTTGTAGGCGCTATAACTTTTGCGCAAACCAATCAATATACGCTTATTTTTTACCAGAAATATGTAGAAGAATATATATTGGCCTAAACTGATGAAAAAATATATACATTTTTTTTGTAAAAATTGGGATATTTATTATATCAAAAATTAAAAAAGATTGTGTTTTTTTCAAAATTGACGCTCTTCTTTAGTTTATAGCGCAAAAAATAAAAACCGCAGAGGTGATCAAATACCACCAAAAGAAAGCTCTAGTTGTGGGAAAAAAAGGACGTCAATTTTGTTTGGGTACAACGTCGCACGACCGCGCAATTGTCAGTTAAAGCGACACAGTGCCATATCATTAAGGGGGTAAATCCTTCCAGGGCTGAAGGTGTTATGTGCATGTAAAGGCAGGCGTCCCAATACTTTTGGTAATATAGCGTAGATGTGAATGAGCCCTAAACCTTTTCCCGTTGATCACCAAGGGCTCCTCCTATACACTCATGAAGTGGCGGACCTCCCCGGGTCCCCCTTTGTTCGTGGAGTCGTAGCCGGAGCCCCATGGAGCGGAGTCTGCGCTCTTCACGCTACGCTGGGATCCTCCTCCGTCTGTCATCTTTGTTTCCTGGCCTGGGAAGTTATTTGCAGCATTTCTGTGCGAGTCACTCCGGGGCAAACTAGAGACCACATTCCTCGGCTGCCGCTTAGACGGGATTTTCCTCGCTCCGAGCCTCGCTGCTGCCCCTGTTGTTCTTCACTGAATTTCACTCGGAGGATTTGCGAAGAACATTCGCTGCGCAGGGGGGATCGGAAGATTATTTTGCATGAAAGCGAAGGTTCAAAAACTTTCTTTTAAATATACTGTATTATTTTATTATTATTATTTTATTTTATTATTATTATTATTATACAACAACCACTAAGGATATGGATCCACTTTATGAGCACCAGATGCCTTTGCAAACCCAGATATTACCTTGTAAAAAGTAGAAGTGACATCATCTCTATGCTAAACATAACCTGTGCAGAGACATAACTCCCAAAGGTCCCGGATTTCGAGGGACTGTCCCAGATTAGGAACAAAGTCCCGCTGTCCCTCTTTCCTCTTCTTTTGTCCCTCATTTTGGTCTGATCTATATAGTTGTATATAAAATGCACTATTTATCTTTCCAAAAGCGTTCCGCAGTGCTAAACCTTTCATCCAATTTCTAAATTACCGCTGTTGTAAGTTTCAAAAGCAAGTATAAAGGAACGGTGGTGGTAAAAAAAAAAAAAAAAAGCACTTGTGGGTTTAACTAATCATTTTTTTTTGTATAATTCTCCTTTAAGGGGGCGTGGCAGGGGGCGGGTCCTATGGCTACATACTTTTGCTAATAGGTGTCCCTCATTACCATTTCAAAAAGTTGGGAGGTATGGCAGAGAGAGCAGAGCTGTGGGAGGGGCTCCACACACAAGTAAGCTCCACCCACTACAGGCCGCCTGCAGAAAACGACAGGGGGGGGCGGAGACAAGACCAGTCACCCTGCACAAGGAGAGAGTAGAGTAGAGCTGTGGGAGGGGCCCAGCAGGCCCCACCCACTACTGGCTGCCTGCAGAAATCTACAGGAGGGGAAGGAGGCAAGACTAGTCACTCAGCACAAGGAGAGAGGGAGCAAAGCTGTGAGAGGGGCCCTACAGGAGGGGGCGGACACAAGACAAGTCACCCTGCACAAGGAGAGAGTAGAGCTGTGGGAGGGGCCCAGCAGGCTCCACCCACTACATGCTGTTTGCAGAAAACTACAGGAGGGGGGCGGAGACAAGACCAGTCATGCAGCACAAGAAGAGAGAGATCAGAGCAGTGGAAGGGGCCCAGCAGGCTCCACCCACTACAGGCTGCCTGCAGAAATCTACAGGAGGGGGCGGAGACAAGACCAGTGATTATGCACAAGGAGAGAGAGCAGCAGTGTGCGGTCTTTATTACAGAAAGGAAGGATTACTGCACAGATCTGGAAGAAATTCACAAAGCCCACCGAGGTTTAAGGGGGAATACACAGGAACAATGGATTCTTTTTGTTTATCCCGGAGTTCAGCTATAATTTTAAAGACTTTATAAAATATGCAGCTTTCATGGTCACACCTATGCGACTGGTGCGGCTCACGTTTGCACAGGCACAGCAGCCCTTCTAGTTCAAGGGACAGATGAGGGGCAAATGTCCATCTATTGAAAGACATATTGAATATTTCATTTTGCCCAGATATACACTTTCATTTTTAGCTACCTGAAATAGAATGTATAGTATATGTTGGGTGAATATATGTATTTATCATTATGTCATTTTGCTGCGGCTGTCATATTTTACATCCTTGCTGTACCGTATTTCCATTATTATATTACACATACAGATATGTCTATATGTCCTCCAATGGCTTTTTGTGTTTCTAGGTAAAGGAAGAGATTCATACGCCACCATTGCTGATGTCATTGTGAAAATGGTATTTTTCTGGCTCAAGATTCGGTCCATTCTGCATGCTGGGATGGTGACGTCACAAGGGGGTGGGGCCACCAGGTGACATCACTGAGTGGCCCCGCCCCCTTACCTATTTAAGAACTGTCAGATGGGAGAGCGGGCAGTCGGCTGTTAGCCTTCAAGGAGTGCAGAGCTTTTTTTTTCTCCGGGTCCGGTGGTCCAGCAGGTGGTGTGATTGACGGTGGATCTACATTGAGGGACATTATTTTTGGATTTTTAATAAGGGAATTGTCAAAAACTATGTGTTTTTTTTCTATGTAACACTTTTTTTGGTTGAACGAGTAGGGGTAAAATGTACCTGATACTCATTCACATGGGGGGAGGCAGGATCTGGGGACCCCTTGTTAAAGGGGGCTTCCAGATTCCGATAAGCCCCCCCCGCCCTCAGACCTCCACAACCACAGCCCAGGCTTGTGGGGGAAGAGGCCCCACAAGGAGGGGGGAGGACAAGGAGCTTTGATGTGCACCAAAGCACCCCCCCATGTTGGGGATATGGGGCCTGGTATGGTTCAGGAGTGGGGGGGGCCGCTCGCTCATCCCCTCCCTTTCCTGACCTGCTGGGCTGCATGCTTGGATAAGGGTCTGGTATGGATTTGGGGGGGACCCCACGTCATTTTTTTTTGTAAATTTTGGTGTGGAGTTCCCCTCCAAATCCATACCAGACCTGAAGGGCCTGGTATGGATTTGAGGGGGGGACCCCCAAGCCATTTTTTTTTTAAATTTGGTGTGGAGTTCCCCTCTAAATCCATACCAGACCTGAAGGGCCTGGTATGGATTTGAGGGGACCCCATGCCATTTTTCTTTATTTTGGCGTGGGGTTCCCCTCCAAATCCATACCGGACCCGAAGGGCCTGGTATGGATTTGAGGGAGGGAACCCCATGCCATTTTTTTTATTTTGGTGTGGGGTTCCCCTCCAAATCCATACCAGACCTGAAGGGCCTGGTATGGACTGGGGGGGACCCCATGCCATTTTTTTTATTTTGGTGTAGGGTTCCCCTCTAAATCCATACCAAACCTGAAGGGCCTGGTATGGATTTGCGGGGGACCCCATGCCATTTTTCTTTATTTTGGCGTGGGGTTCCCCTCCAAATCTATACCGAACCCGAAGGGCCTATTATGGATTGGGGGGGCCCTATTTCATTTTTCATTATTTTGGCTTAGAGTACCCCTCTAAATCCATACTGGACCTGGTATGTATTTGGGGGGGGACCCCATGCCATTTTTCTTTATTTTGGCGTGGGGTTCCCCTCCAAATCCATACCGGACCCGAAAGGCCTGGTATGGATTGGGGGGTGGACCCCACGTTGTTTTTTTCACAAATATTTTAGCCGGCAATTCTTTTTTTTTACATTCAGCTGTCAGTGGGGAACCCCGTTGACAGCTGTTGACTCATCAGTCGTTAAGGACGCGGCGGCGGGCTTCCTGGCCCGCTCCTCAGCAACCAGCTATATACAGTGTTTTTAAAGGGGGAAAATAAAAAAAAACACAAACGCAAAATGCATCAAAAACGCAACACTTGCGTTTCTGGTGAGACTTCATTGAAGTCTATTACACGCAAAACACGAAAGCCCCTGACCCTGTTCTGGGTGAAAAACGCATAGGATGTGAACGCGTACCATTGAAAACCATGTGAAACGGATTGTAGTGCCTTTCTGCAAATTGCAAAAACGCACCAAAAAGCACATAGGTATGAACATAGGGTCACGTCACATGACTCGGTGAAGTGACGGCAGCAGACGCTTTCCCTAATTGGCATGGCTCCCTCGTTGCAGCACCAAGCACCGCTCGCTAGAGAAGAAAGAGAAGCGACAGAGCGAAAGCTCTTTGGTCCGGTCAGCGAGGGGGGGGGGGGAGTGCCATAAGGAAGGCGAGTGGATCTCGGGAATGGTCCCGGTGGGATTTAATTAAATGCAGAAAGATGGATTTGCGCTCCGCTAGGAGATTCCTTGTGCCAGAAAAAAAATGTATTGTGGATGACGCAGCGCTCCACCCAGCGCCGGCGTCTGACGAACCGCATATGAAGGAGCTTAATCACAGATCAACTCCTACCGAAGGCGAACCCCAGCCACACGCTGGGAGCATTGTTTTCCCTCCGTCTGTGCCGAATGAATCGCCTTCCACTGAGGAAAGAAAAAAAAAAGAGAGAACGCAGCGACAGCACCGCCGAGCACGAGGCACCACCTGGATTTGTAATTTGCACGTATGGCTGCCACTATAAAGATTTATAGATATATATTACATACATAACATAAAATAATATATACAATATACATATATATGTAGTATAAGATATACAATTCTAAAATCATATATAAACAAAATATATTATACAGTATATGTAAAATAAAATAATATATACAATATATCACAGATATACCGGAATATATCAGAATATAAGAATATAATATAATATAATATAATATAATATAATATAATATAATATAATATAATATAAAGTTTAAGAGGGTGAACAGCCCCGGTAGGTCAGCACGGTGGTCCATGCAAGTAACCAATTTTAGAAACGCAACTGCACTGGTCGCTTTGTACCATGTGATCCACTGCACTGCATTTTGGACCTGCGTTTGGGGTGTCGCTAACATTGCACTGATACTGACTGCAGATCGCAAGGGCACTGCGATTTCAACGCGGTTCGGGAAACGCGCACGGGCTTCCCACACCGCATGTTCGTGTGAACCGGGGCTGAGCAAATTGTATGGAATGTGTTAATGATAATAAGAAAATCAGTAAAATTGATTTCCTGCAGACAATAGACACCCCCCCCAGTAAGAATAAATCCACCCAGGAACAATAGACCCACTACAACAATAGATCCCTCCTAGGAACAATAGGTCCACAGCAACAATAGATCCTTTCTAGGAACAATAGACCCACAGCAACAATAGACTCCCCGAGCAAAAAACAAACAAAAAACCACAGCAACAATAAATCTACCCAAGACTAATAGACCCACAGCAACAATAGATCCCTCCTAGGAACAATAGACCGACTGCAACAATAGATCCCTCCTAGGAACAATAGACCGACTGCAACAATAGATCCCTCCTAGGAACAATAGGTCCACTGCAACAATAGATCCCTCCTAGGAACAATAGACCCCCAGCAACAATAGATCCCTCCTAGGAACATTTGGTCCACAGCAACAATAGATCCCTCCTAGGAACAATAGACCCACTGCAACGATAGATCTCTCCTAAGAACAATAGACCCAGTGCAACAATAGATCCCTCCTAGGAACAATAGACCCCCAGCAACAATAGATCCCTCCTAGGAACATTTGGTCCACAGCAACAATAGATCCCTCCTAGGAACAATAGACCCACTGCAACAATAGATCTCTCCTAGGAACAATAGACCCACTGCAACAATAGATCCCTCCTAGGAACAATAGACCCACAGCAGCAACAGATCCATCCTAGGAACAATAGACCCCCAGCAACAATAGATCCATCCTAGGAACAGTAGACCTCCAGCAACAATAGACTCCCTCAGCAAAAAAAAGACACCCCCCAGCAACAATAGACCCCCAGAAACAATAGATCCCTCCTAGGAACAATAGACCCACAGCAACAATAGATCCCTCCTAGGAACAATAGACCCACGGCAACAATAGATCCCTCTTAGGAACAATAGACACCCAGCAACAATAGATCCCTCTGAGGAAAAATAGACCCCCAGCAACAATAGACTCCCTGAGCAAAAATGACACCACCAGCAACAATAGATCCACCCAGGAACAATAGACCCACAGTAGCAATAGATCTATCCTAGGAACAATAAACCCCCAATAACAATAGATCCCCCTAGGAACAATATATCCCGAGCAACAATAGACTCCCTGAGCAAAATAAGATACCCCCAGCAACAATAGGTCTACCACAGGAACAATAGACCCTCTCCAGCAACAATAGATCCCCCAGCAGTCAGCTGAATAGAACCTTTTGCAGCCAGCAACAGTAGACTCCTACCTCAACAGTAGATTCCCCTAGCAAAAAATCCCCCCCCCCAGCAAAATAAGACCCCCCAGCAACAATATACCTCCAGCAACAATAGACTCCCCCAACAAAAATAATCTTCCCCAACAACAATAGACCCCCCAGGAAAAATAGACCCACAGCAACAATAGATCCCTCCTAGAAATAATAGACCCCCCCCCAGGAACAATGGACCCCCCTCAGAAACAATAGACCCTTAGCAACAATAGTTTAACCCCAGAAACAATAGACCCTCTCCAGTAACAACAGATCTCCCTGCAGTCAGCTGAATAGAACCTCCAGCAGCCAGCAACAGTAGACCCCTCCCTCAACAGCAAATCCCTACCAGCAACATAAGACCCCTCAGCAACAATAGATCCCCCAGCAACAATAGATCCACCCCAGCTACAATAGACCTCCTCTTGCAACAATAGATCTCCCAGCAGCCAGTTTGAATAGAACCCTCAAGTGAATGGGGGCGCTCTGCAAGCACTGTGCGCAATGCATTCAGTTGTGGCGCTGGTGCAGAGTTTAAGGGGTTAAAGCAGGCGGTGAGGAGGTGTGGATTGCTCTTTAGAGACCAGCGCTAGCGTGACCGAGCCCTTAAAGGGACACGGGGAGTTAAAAGTAATCTTTGACCTCCCATCAAGTGACTTGATGTCATCAGCCCACTGCAGGCAGGAGGAAGCATTTCCTCAGTCTCCCCTCCCCCAGTGATCAGTCTGTACATTCGTAACAAGTCACAAGGTCAGAGGCGGCAGCAGGGGGCTGGTCTGTGTCAGACATTTGTGAACACAGCCAAGAACTGCACAGGCACCGGGATTTACATAATTATGTAATTTCTCAATCCACGAAGATGATGACCCCAGATGATGCCTGAACAGAGATGGCGCTGTGCTTTTGCGGAGAAGAGCAGACCAAGGCACTGTCAGGGGGAGTACTGTGATCTCTGTGAGAGCTAATAAATTAGTTCCTTGGGGTCCATGAAAGGAACTGGGTAGCTGCAGAGCCGCCCTATCGCTTTCCTCTGAGATATAGTGTGTGCAAGACCTCCCCACCAGCAATGTTTAGTGTCCCTTGAAGGATCTTTTTTAATCAAAAAAGTGTAAATTTTCCATCCAATGAGAATTGAGGATGACAGTCACATGGCTACAAATAAAGATCCGTGTGGTAGAGCTTTGTGAATTCAGCCCAATAGATGTGAACTTACCATATCCACTGGCCGACCGGACCTTTTCTGGCACTTTGTCTTCAAGCTTAAATCAGCATTCATTTGCTAGAAACTTACGCAGAACCCCCAAACATTATATATATTTCTTTTAGCAGAGACCCTAGGGAATAAAATGGCGAACGTTGTAATTTTTCATGTCACGCGGATTTGTGCAGTGGTGCAGTGGTTTTTCAACTGCAGTGTTTTAGGAAAAAAAATAAATTTCGATGAATTAAAAAAAAAAAAAAAACACAATAGGTAACCCAAATTTCTAGTAACATATAAAAAGATGATGTTACGCCGAGTAAATAGATACCAAACATAATTAAAATTATTAATTATTAATAATTATTATTATTATTAATAACGCTTTAAAATTGCACATTCTCGTGGAATAGCGACAAACTAGAATAATTAAAAGTCTCCATAGGCGACGCTTTAACATTTTTTTTTTTTTTTTTACAGGTTACCAGTTTAGAGTTACAGAGGAGATCCAGCGCTAGAATTATCGCTCTCGCTCTGACGATCGCGGCGATACCTCACATGTGTTGTGTGGGAACGCCGTTTACAGGGCTCAACTTACATACGCGTTCACTTCTGCGCGTGAGCACGGAGGAACGGGAGCGCTTTCAATTTTTTTTTTCTAATTTTATTTTTTTAATTTTTACTCTGTCCCTTTTATTTATTTTATTTTTTAATCACTTTTATTCCTATTACAAGAAATGTAAAAAACATCCCTTGTAATAGAAATAAGAGACGACCCCTAAAGTTATTATTACTTCTTGTTATCCATTCCCCAATTTTTGTTATTATCTCTTCTATGCAATATGATTGATAAGCAATACTAATTAATTGTATTTGTTTATATTGGAATGTATTTTGTCAAAAATAATACAAATTTAAGAGTTAAAAAAAAAAAGAAATAAGAGATGACCCCTAAAGTTATTATTACGTCTTGTTATCCATTCCCCAATTTTTGTTATTATCTGTTCTATGCAATATGATATATTGTATATTGTATTCATTTATATTGTATTTTGTCAAAAATAATACAAATTTAAAAGTAAAAAAAAAAAAAGAAATAAGAGATGACAGGTCCTCTTTACAAGGGAGATCTGGGGGTGTCAATAAGACCCCAAATCTTTATCTTTATTTAAAAGCAAAAGATCGGAAAAAAAAAAGATCTTTTGCTTTAAAAAAAAAAAAAAAAAGAATTTACTTCCGCCCTAGACCGGAAATTATGTCATGGCGTCGCTCCGGTCCTCCAAGACCATAGAGGTGATCAGAGACGAAAGATCGAGAAAAAAAAATAATGTGATCTTTTGCTTAAAAAAGAAAAAAAAAAAAAAGATGTACTTCCGCCCTAGACCGGAAGTGACGTCATGGGTGTCGCTCCGGTCCTCCAAGACCATAGAGGTGATCAGAGACGATCACGGGGTGTCTGGTGACCTCTATGTCCAGCCGTGCAAAACCGTCACGATAAGCCCTAGAAAGCGTTCCGAAAGCGATCCAACGGCTAATTAATTTATTCATTTAAATTAAATTTAATTAATACTTAATTATTAATTATTTCATAATTAATTAACATTAAAAAAAAAACCCTTCACGCCCACTGTGCGCAAATATGCGTTCTCGGCTTGAAGGGGTTGTGCCGGGGTGATATGCAGCTGCAGGCATTGTTTATAGCCGACGGTCGGCTTTTTTGGGATAACGTTCGGCTGTTGTCCTAAGCATTGGCAGGTCCGTCGCCCAAACCCACCCCACCACCACCGCCACCACCGCCTTCCGTGGCTCTCCCATCCCACCGGGAGGC
Source organism: Aquarana catesbeiana (assembly GCF_042186555.1). Taxonomy (NCBI): domain Eukaryota; kingdom Metazoa; phylum Chordata; class Amphibia; order Anura; family Ranidae; genus Aquarana; species Aquarana catesbeiana. Next base: position 24,625,588 of record NC_133332.1, read on the forward strand.
CCGAGCGACCAGCCAACACATCCGCCAGCTGGTCGAAGACCCGAACGAAGCCAAAATCTGCTTCGATCGGCGTCTCGGATCTAGTAACCCGGAAGCGATGTCATGGCATCACTTTCCGGTTTACTCGGCTGCCAATGGCGCCGATTTTTAAAAATCCCTAGTGTTCCAAAACGCCGGTTTTGGCGTTTTGAATACTTTTAAGTGCAAATGAAGGATCGGGGGTCTTTTAGACCCCCGATCCTTCCATAAAGAGTACCTGTCACCACCTATTACTGTCACAAGGGACGTTTACATTTGTGACAGAAATAAAAATGATCAGAATTTTTTTTTAAAACAGTGTAAAAAAAAAAATAAATAAAAAAAAAATTAAAAAACAAAATATATATTGGAGGCGCCCCATCCTTCCGTACTCACGCGCAGAAGCGAACGCATACAGAAGTCGCACCCGAAAATGTAAACAGTGTTCAAACCACACATGTGAGGTATCGCCGCGATCGTCAGAGCGAAAGCAATAACTCAAGCACATGACCTCCTGTGTCACTCAAAACTGGTAACCTGTAGACATTTTTAAAAACGCCGCCTATGGAGATTTTTAAGTGCCATAGTTTGTCGCCATTCCACGAGTGTGTTCAGTTTTAACGCGTGATATGTGAGGTATCTGTTTACTCGTGACATCATCTTTCACATTATACAAAACAATTTGGCTAACTTTTTTTTTGTTTTTTGTTTTTTAATTCATGAAAGTGTCTTTTTACCCCAAAAAATTGCGTTTGAAAGACCGCTGCACAAATACCGTGTGACAAAAAAATATTACAACGATTGCCATTTTATTCTCTAGGGAGTCTGCTAAAAAAAAAAAAAAAATTATATATATATATATATATATATATATATATATATATATATATATATATATATATATATACACACACACTTGCTAAAAATACAGATTTTAACTTATAAGTAACAATTGTCAGAAAAAGGCTTATGCATGAAAGAGTAATAATGATAATTCAATTATTATTATTATTATTATTATTATTATTATTATTATTATTAATAATAATAATAATAATAAATAAATTAAATTAATAATAATTAACACAATAAAATGAATAATTAATTCATAATAAATTAATTAATTAGCCGATTGGACCGCTGAAAAAAAAATACCGGGGTTATGAATGATTGCTTTAGCCATAACCCCGGTAAACCACTTGCAAATCGCAACATATATATACAGTACATATTGTGGTTGGCAAATGGATATATATATATATATGTAAAGTAGGAGACGTGGATTACGATCGGACTGTAAATGCAAATTTTCTGTTCATATATTTGCGGTGCAGCGACACAAATGCAGAGCAGACCGGAGTTTGAATTGCGCTCATCACTTCCATCTCGGTGATGAGACATCACCAGCCTGACATTGTGTTTGAATTCCAGCCAATCAGATGGGCTCTTTTATTTTCTAAAACTGGATAAGGACAGACAGCTGGTATTTTATTGGTTGACGCCTTCGCTGACACGGGTTTTGGCGGCGGGTTCCGTTGTTGCGGAGCTGCGAGTGACCCGCACACGGGGCCGGGGAGAGCAGCTGGGGAAGCCAGCTGTCCACACCTGTGCTGGTAAGCGGTGATTACCGTACTGCGCACTATGGGTGCGTCCACCTTCTGTTCCCCCCGTACAAGATGGTGTTCAGCCTCAGTTCACATGCAGCTTCTACTCAGGGCCCATTTACGCTACTGCGCTGCATTTAGATGAATGTTAAAGTGGTTGCAAACTCTTCCATACACCCAGTGAAGTGACTGGCCTCAGGTGATACACGGAGATAACACAAATCCTCCTACATGAGATGTACCTGTTTATCTGTAGCCCTCTCTTCTCTACACTCATTCAAAGTCCAGAATTTATAAAGCCTTTCTGAGCTGTCAGAAAACAGGTGAATTTTCACTCTGCAGAGCTCAGTGAGAGCTGATTGGAGGGAAGGGACACCCCCCTCCACACAGCACACAGGAACAGAGATGGGGCTGTCAATCACAGGCTGTGTGCTGGAGCTCCCTCCCCTGTCACCTTTTTATCTCTTGTCAGAAGAGACTCATGCAGATAACAGAGGAAGGAGGCAGCAGACAGAAATGACACTTAGTGCTCTGGCTTAAGACAAGTACACATTATAAATAGATATGCTTTGTTCATATTTCATGTCTGAGGTTTACAAACTACAGGCCATGGGCTATATCCGATGTTCTACAAGATTCTACCCAGCAACCTTTCCTGTGTGATAGGAGGGACTCTGATGTGAAAGATGTGCTTTGACGTGTGAAAGGGGCTTTGATGTAAAAGGGGCGCTCTGTTGTAAAAGGGGGGGTCTGATGTAAAAGGGGGGCTCTGTTGAAAAAGGGGGGCTCTGATGTAAAAGGGGGGCTCTTATGTAAAAGGGGGGCTCTGATGTAAACAGGAGCTGTGATATGAAGGGGGGACTTTGATGTAACAATGCAAACTCTAAAGTAAAAGGGGGACTCTGACGTGAAGAAAGGGGGGCTCTGATGTGAAGGGTGCTCTGAAGTCAAATGGGGAGTCTGACTTAAAGGGGGGACTCTGATATGAAAGGGGAACTTTGATGTAAAAATGCATGCTCTGATGAGAAAGGGGGGTTTTGATGAGAAAGGGGGGCTCTGATGAGAAATGGGGGCTTTGATGAGAAAAAGGGGCTCTGATGAGAAAGGGGGGTTTTGATGACAAGGGGGGGCTTTAATGTGAAGAGGGGTTCTATATAATCAGGGGGCTCTAATGTGAAGGAGGGTTCTGATGTAAAAGAGGGGCTGTGATGAGAAGGGGGGTCTAATGAGAAAGGGGGACTTTGATGAGAAGAGGGGCTCTGATGATAAGGGGGGCTCTGATGAGAAGGGGGGCTTTATGACATTAGGGGACTCTAATGTGAAGGAGGGTTCTGATGTAAAAGGGGGGGGGGGCTTTCATGAGAAAGGGGGGCTTTGTTGAAAAAGGGGGGCTTTGATGAGAAAGGGGGGCTTTGTTGAAAAAGGGGGTTCTGATGTAAAAGGGGGGCTGTGATGAGAAAAGGGGGGCTCTGATGAGAAGGGGGCTCTGAGGGGAAGGGGGGCTCTGATGAGAAAGGGGGGCTTTGAGGAGAAGGAGGGCTGTGATGAGAAGGGGGGCATTGATGAGAAAGGGGGTTCTGATGTAAAAGGGGTTCTGTGATGAGAAAGGGGGGCTTTGATGAGAAGGGGGCTGTTATGGGGAAGGGGGCTCTGATTTTGAAGGGGGGCTCTGATGGGAAGGGGGGCTTTGATGAGAAGGGGGCTGTGATGAGAAGGGGGGCTCTGATGGGAAGGGGGGCTTTGATGAGAAGGGGGCTGTGACGAGAAGGGGGGCTCTGATGGGAAGGGGGACTTTGATGAGAAGGGGGGCTCTGATGAGAAAAGGGGGTTTTGATGATAAGGAGGGCTTTGATGAGAAGGGGGGCTCTGATGAGAAATGGGGGCTTTGATGAGAAAAAGGGGCTCTGATGAGAAAGGGGGGTTTTGATGACAAGGGGGGGCTTTAATGTGAAGAGGGGTTCTATATAATCAGGGGGCTCTAATGTGAAGGAGGGTTCTGATGTAAAAGAGGGGCTGTGATGAGAAAGGGGGGCTTTGTTGAAAAAGGGGGGCTTTGATGAGAAAGGGGGAATTCAATGAGAAAGGGGGTTCTGATGTAAAAGGGGGGCTGTGATGAGAAAAGGGGGGCTGTGATGAGAAGGGGGCTCTGAGGGGAAGGGGGGCTCTGATGAGAAAGGGGGGCTTTGAGGAGAAGGAGGGCTGTGATGAGAAGGGGGGCATTGATGAGAAAGGGGGTTCTGATGTAAAAGGGGGGCTGTGATGAGAAGGGGTTCTGTGATGAGAAAGGGGGGCTTTGATGAGAAGGGGGCTGTTATGGGAAAGGGGGCTCTGATTTTGAAGGGGGGCTCTGATGGGAAGGGGGGCTTTGATGAGAAGGGGGCTGTGATGAGAAGGGGGGCTCTGATGGGAAGGGGGGCTTTGATGAGAAGGGGTGCTCTGATGAGAAGGGGTGCTCTGATGAGAAGGGGGGCTCTGATGGGAAGGGGGGCTTTGATGAGAAGGGGGGCTCTGATGGGAAGGGGGGCTTTGACGAGAAGGGGGCTGTGATGAGAAGGGGGGCTCTGATGGGAAGAGGGACTTTGATGAGAAGGGGGCTGTGATGGGAAAGGGGGCTCTGATGAGAAGGGGGGCTCTGATGGGAAGGGGGGCTGTTATGAGAAAGGGGGACTTTGATGAGAAGGGGGGCTGTGATGGGAAGGGGGGCTCTGATGAAAAGGGGGGCTCTGATGTGAAGAACCTTTGCGATTCGCTACGTTGTGCTAATGCGTGTCACCGCAATGCAGCTCCGACGCACGTGCATTGCAGCACACTAGCTCGGTTTACACTGCCACGACTTTGAGAGTTCAAAGTTGCATGACAAGTCGCACCCCATTAACTGCAATGGAACCGTTCTAATTGGTGCAACTCAAGTCGCAGCGACTTAGAAAAAGGTTCCTGCACTACTTTGGAGCGACTTGCTCATGACTTGCATTGACTTCTGTTAATGAAGTCGCAAGCAAACCGCAACAAAAGCACGTGGCAAAGTCGCACCTTAAGTCGCGTGACTTTCCCGTCGCGGCAGTGTGAACCGAGCCTATAACTCTCGGTAGCGCACACGGTGGCGTGCGGCATCAGAAAAAAAAAATGCTACCTGTCCACTTTTTGGGTCTGCCCCTTTCTAAAAAAAAATGAGAGAGCTAACGCAACGCGCGCTGACATGTGACGCAACGCACAGGATCGGAGACGTGTGAGTGCGCCCTTAAGGGTTCTGTTTGCTCAGGAAGTGGTTGTGGGCGGGCTGGTGACAGGGCAGAGCGGGGAAGGAAAGGACGGTCCCTCGAAGGGGGCAAAGTACAGGGAGAACTCCGGGGAAGTGATGTCTGTGGTTGTGCTTTATGGTGAATAAAGAGGTGTTGTCTGACCCCCCTCCCCCCCTTCCAGTAACATCTTACGCCCCAGGGGAGCCCCGCCCCAACCGCCCTTTCCTGCAGGTTGTACTGTTTTTGTTATCCACCGCAACCAATCCAAGCGTTTATTTTTCTGGTGCGAAATCTCCCTGGTATGTGATGGGAATGTAAAGAATTGTAAACACGTTATCTTTTTGAAACATTGTTTCTATTTATAGTGTTTGTTTCTATTTATAGTGTTTGCATAAAAAATATATATAGACGCAGACATATTGTACGCATCGCTGTGCCATTAGCTTAAGGCTCCATTCACAGTTCTGCGACTCCAAAGACGTGCGATTTCCATTGCGACTGCCCATTGTGACTTTGGTGCAACCTCGGATGGGGGGCGACTTGGCTGTTGACTTTGACTGTTGCACTACAGTCGCATCAATAAAATGAAGGCGCCATTCAGACCTGGGCGTTCCAGAATCGCGATACTGCCCACAATTCCAGAATCGCAACAAAAAACACGGACGTGATTGCGATGCCCTTGTAATGGCACCCAAATCGCTTGTTGCGATTTTGCCGCGGTTGTCGCACAATAAATTGCACTGCAATTGCAGGCAAATTGCAAAGCATGACGCTGTCGCCCCAAAAGAAGCTCCTGCTCCCTTTTTGAGCAGCAAGCTTCGTGCATTGCGATTTTGCCACGATTGCAGCGCACTTTATCACGTGATAAAGGCAGCAAAATCCCACTGCGATCAGGGTGCCTTTAAAAGTAATGGTATCGCAAATGCCTCCCGCGCTTTGCCGTGATTCAGGATTCGCCCAGGTGTGAATGGAGACTTAGAAGCCACTTTCATGCGACTTTTGAGAGTTAGTGGCACTGAACGTCGCATCAGAGCGTCCATCATGCGATTTCCACTGCGACTTTAGAGTGTGAATTGATGCAGGTTTGATGAAATTTTGATGCGACTTTGGCTTTGACCAATTTGACCACAACAGTGATTGTTTGTGCACACAAGTATATCATGCAGATGCGACTTTCATGTGACGATTGAGGGTTTACATTGAAGTCTATGGCCCTCGAGGCGCACAAAAGTAGTGCAGGAACTACTTTAAAGTTGCACAGATATGAATGGTACTCATTAGGAAACATGGGGTGCGACTTGATGGAGCCAAAAAAACACTGTGCTGAGTGTAAAAAACACAGGAAACTGCAACCTGTCATAGGGATGTGACCCCCCCCCCCAATTGAAGGACTACAAGTCCCAGCATAAACCCCTAATATCTAAGGATGTGACCCCCCAAATTGAAGGACTACAAGTTCCAGCATGAACCCCTAATATCTAAGGATATGACTCCCCCCAAATATAAAGGACTACAAGTCCCAGCATGAACCCCTAATATCTAAGGATGTGACTCCTCCCCCAATATGAAGGACTACAAGTCCCAGCATGAACCCCTAATATCTAAGGATATGACTCCCCCAAATGTGAAGGACTACAAGTCCCAGCATGAACCCCTAATATCTAAGGATATGACTCCCCCAAATGTGAAGGACTACAAGTCCCAGCATGAACCCCTGATATCTAAGGATGTAACCCCCCCAAATTGAAGGACTACAAGTCCCAGCATGAACCCCTAATATCTAAGGATATGACTCCCCCAAATGTGAAGGACTACAAAGTCCCAGCATGAACCCCTAACATCTAAGGATGTGACTCCCCCCATTAAAGGACTACAAGTCCCAGCATGAACCCCCAGATATCTAAGGATGTGACCCCCCAAATGTGAAGGACTACAAGTCCCAGCGTGAAGCCCTAATCTTGAACCCCTCAGAGCTGAAGATGCGACACCCCCCCAACTAGTGAAGAACTACAGGTCCCAACCTGTGAAATCTATGGGGGTCACACCCTTAGATCTTAAATTCATGCTGGGACTTGTAGTCCTTCCATTTGGAGGGGGGGAATGACATCCCAAGTGAAGGACTACAGCTGAAGATGTGACCCCCCCCTAACTAGTAAAGAACTACATATCCCAGCATGAACCTGTGAAATGTATGGGGGGCCACAAAAAAAGGTATCAAAAATCATCTTTTTTTGGGGGGGGTCCCTGAATGGAAGTTGTGAGATGTGGTCACCCTACAGCCGCCCTGGTCACATACATGTGGTGTGAGGGCGATAAACCCGTCCTGCACATACGTGTTACATGTCACCAAGACCTTTCCATTTCCTTTACAGACCTTATTTTAGACCCAGTGATGATTATATCACTGGGCCTCTGTTCTTCTATATGCAATGCAGGCAGATCATGGCTGATGGGAGGGAACATCACAGCCCCCTCCTTCAGTGCTCCTCCCAGAGCCCTCACAATTCGGTCCAATTGAATTCAATTGAATCCTCCAAAACAACTAATCAAAATTTGCCCAAAATAACGACATTCGAATCGAAGTTCAGATAAATTTTTCTTCACAAATTTCGGATGTATCCGAATTCCAAATCACAATAGTAAGGAATGTAAACTAATCCTTGGAAATAACAAAACAAAATTTGTCTGAAATAACCAAATTCAATTTGAAATTCGGATTTAAACTCAATTCAAATTATGCAGCCACATTCGAATCGATAAAAATTCAAATTCGAATGCCGAATTTTCCAAATTCTATCAAATTGAATTCAATTGAATCCTCCAAAGTAAGGAAATGAACTTCGTCCGAAATAACGTAATTCGATTTGAAATTCGGATGAATTTCTCTGTATTCGGATGTATCCGAATTCCCGAATCACAATAGTAATAAACTAAATTAGTCTGAAATAACGAAATTCAAATTTGAATTGGGGAACGAATATGAAATGTAAACATTTTGCAGTTCTTAGATGTGAAAAATTTGGCAACCGCATTCGAATCGAGACAAATTTGAATTAGAATTCCGATTTTACAAATTCGATCAAATTGAATTGAAGTGAATTCTCCACAGTAATGAATCGAAGGAATGACAGAATTCGATTTGAAATTCCCACAAATTTCTCTGTATTCGGATGTATCCGAATCCCCGATTCACAATAGTAATAACGAAATGACATTAGTCTGAAATAACGAAATTCAAATTGGATTTGAATTCAGTTTGAATTTGGAAACCAATATGCAATTCGAATTTGCAATTCTTAGACGTGAAAAATTTGGCAGCCACATTTGAATAGAGAAAAAATATTCACATTTAAATGCTGATTCAAATTTTCCAAATTCGAAAGAATTGAATTCAATTGAATCCTCCAAAGTAAAAAAACTAACTTCATCTGAAATAATGGAATTCGATTTGAAATTTGGATGCATTTCTCTGTATTTGGATGTATCCGAATTCCGAATCACAATATTAATAATGAAAATAAATTAGTCTGAAATAACAAAATTCTAATTCGAATTTAATTTGAATTCAGTTTGAATTTAGAAATGAATATAAAATGTAAACATATTGCAGTTCTTAGATGTGAAAAATTTGGCAGCCGCATTCGAATCAAGAAAAATTCGAACTAGAATGCCGATTGAAATGTTCCAAATTCGGTTGAATTAAATTCAATTGAATCCTCCAAAATAACTAATCATAATTTAACCAAAATAACTAAATTCGAATTAAAATTCGGATTAATTTTTTTTTATTCGTATGTATCCAAATTCCAAATCACAATAGTAAATAATGTAAACTAATCTTTGAAAATAACAAAACAAAATTTGTCTGAAATAACCAAATTCAATTTGAAATTCGAATTTAAATTTGATTCAAAATTATGTAGCCACATTCGAATCGAGAAGAATTCAAATTCGAATGCCGATTCAAATTTTCCAAATTTCGATCAAATTGAATTCAATTGAATCCACCAAAGTAACGAAACGAACTTCGTCCGAAATAACGTAATTCGATTTGAAATTCGGATGAATTTCTCTGTATTCGGATGTATCCGAATTCCCGAATCACAATAGTAATAAACGAAACTAGTCTGAAATAACGAAATTCAAATTTGAATTGGGAAACGAATATGAAATGTAAACATATTGCAGTTCTTAGATGTACAAAATTTGGCAGCCGCATTCGAATCAAGAAAAATTTGAACTAGAATGCCAATTGAAATTTTCCAAATTCGGTTGAATTAAATTAAGTCAAATCCTCCAAAATAACTAATCACAATTTAACCGAAATAACTAAATTTCGAATTAAATTTCGGATTATTTTTTCTTTATTCGTATGTATCCGAATTCCAAATCACAAAAGTAAGTAATGTAAACTAATCTTTGGAAATAACACAAAATTTGTCTGAAAAAAACAAATTCAATTTGAAATTCGAATTTAAATTCAACTCAAATTATGTAGCCACATTCGAATCGAGAAAAATTCAAATTTGAATGCTGATTCAAATTTTCCAAATTCGATAAAATTGAATTCAATTAAATCCTCCAAAGTAACGAATCGAACTTCGTCTGAAATAAAGGAAATTCGATTTGAAATTCGGATGAATTTCTCTGTATTCGGATGTATCCGAATTCCTGATTCACAATAGTAATAAATGAAACTAAATTAGTTTGAAATAACAAAATTCAAATTCGAATTTGGAAACGAATATGAAATGTGAACATATTGCAGTTGTTAAATCTGAAAAATTTGGCAGCCGCATTCGAATCGAGACAAATTTGAATTAGAATTCCGATTGAAATTTTACAAATTCGATCAAATTGAATTTAATTGAATCCTCCACAGTAATGAATCGAAGTTTGTCCGAAACGATGGAATTCGATTTGAAATTCGCATGAATTTCTCTGTCTTCGGATGTATCCGAATTCCCGATTCACAATAGTAATCACAAAACGAAATTAGTCTGAAATAACAAAATTCAAATTGAATTTGAATTCAGTTTGAATTTGGAAACTAATATGAAATGTAAACCTTTTGCAATTCTTAGACGTGAAATATTTGGCAGCCACATTTGAATCGAGAAAAAATTCAAATTTGAATGCTGATTCAAATTTTCCAAATTCGAATTGAATTAAATTGAATCCTCCAAAGTAAAAAAACTAACTTTGTCCGAAATAATGGAATTCGATTTGAAATTTGGATGAATTTCTCTGTATTCGGATGTATCCAAATTCCCAAATCACAATAGTAATAAACGAAACTAATCTGAAATAACAAAATTCAAATTTGAATTGGGAAACGAATATGAAATGTAAACATATTGCAGTTCTTAGATGTCAAAAATTTGGCATTCGAATCGAGACAAATTTGAATTAGAATTCCGATTTTGCAAATTCGATTGAATTGAATTTAATTGAATCCTCCACAGTAATGAATCGAAGTTTGTCCGAAACGACGGAATTCGATTTGAAATTCGCATGAATTTCTCTGTATTCGGATGTATCCGAATTCCCGAATCACAATAGTAATCACAAAACTAAATTAGTCTGAAATAACGAAATTCAAATTCGAGTTTGATTTGAATTCAGTTTGAATTTGGAAACGAATATGAAATGTAAACACATTGCAGTTCTTAGAATTCGGCAGCCGCATTCGAATCGAGAAAAATTTGAATTCGAATGCCGATTTAAATTTCCGAATGCATTTGAATTTGGTTGAATTCAGAAAGTTCCGAATTGAATTAAAAAACGAATAAAGGTAACGAAACGAAACAAATTCAAGAAAATTAATTTAACAAAACTAAAATTTGTCCGAAATAATTTTTTTTGGAATTCAGAAAAAATTTGAATCGAAAAGGAAATGAAAGTAAACAAATTCCGAAAATAAACAAAATTAGTTAATTAATGAATTGATACTAAACTATTTTTTTACCGTTCTGCACATGTGCAGTAGAGCGTGGGATGAGGGGAGGAGCCTGTACACCTGTCCAAGCCTGGAGGCGGGATCAACAGGTAATACACTATTTTGGGGGGAGGGGCTAAATAACTGCTAGTGATAAACAATGTCCTCTCTGTCATTGTTGTTCCCAATAGAAGGTGAAATCTAATTGGCTGCTGTAGGTCGGGGGGGGGTGTCGCTGCTCTTCGATGAGTCATGCGGAGTCGCTGTGCTGCGATGATGTCGGGGGAGGGGCGAGCGGCTGCGCTGGAGGGGGAGGTGACTTATTATTGGTTGGAAATCCTTCCTCTCCATCAGTGAAGGGAGAACGGCGGACAGCAAAGCAAAGAGAAGAGAGGAAGGAAGAGGACGGCACGATGGCTCAGCGCAAGCTCCAAGACGGTGGAGCGTGCGGGCGCTGCGGGACACAAGGGGGGGGAGGGCGGCGAGCTGTCCTCCGATTTAACCGTTTCATCAACGGAGAGTTTTCTTTTCCAGTTTTTGCGCACGTGTTCAATTTCACATTTCAGATGTGAAGATGCGCCAAACCCCCCCAAACATGACATATTTTCTGAAAGCAGAGACCCCAGAGAAGAAAACGGCGCTTATTGCAATTTTTTATTTCAGCGTTAAATTAGCGCGCATGCTCATCAAACGCACATTTTCAGTAAAAAAAAAAAAAAAAAAAAACACCATTAACGCAGCATTAGACTCAATTGTTTTGCAAAAATATCAGGCTCCACTCAGACCTAAGCGTACTGGGATGGTGGGCAGAGTCGCACAATTCTGCCTGCGATTCCAAAATTTTGCGGCAAAAAGCGGGAGGCATTTGTGATGCCATTATTTCTTATTGGTACCCAGTGGCTGTGTGTCCATAAGGGCGCACGGGCGCAGCCCCCTCTCTCCTGCCACCCCCTCTAGCACCAATAGACAGATTCATGCAATGCATGAATCTATCTATGGCCGCCGCTGCCACCCTCTATTCAGGCGCCCGGCCCCTTTTCGGGCGTCGGGCGCCTGAATTACAGCGGCGGGGGGTGTTTTTTTGAAGCACCTGATTGGAGCTATAGGCTCTAATAGGTGTCAAAAAAGGAAAACAGCGAGCGCCATGCTTGGCGCTCGCAGTTCACTCAGCTGTGTTGGGAAAGCGAATATTCGCTTTCCTAACACTGAACCGCCTCTCCACCAATCAGGTGCTCGGATCTGTTACCCGTCACCTGATGGGCTGAAACGACAGGCGCTGTGATTGGACGCCTACCAGGCGTCCAATCATAGCAGAGGATGGGAGAAGACATCGAGGAGCATAGGGGGCACCGTTCGCCACCGTCACCCGCTGCCCCACCAAGAGACAGGGTAAGTGCCGGGCAGACAGCGGGGGGGGGGCACAGTGAGGCTGCGTTTGATGGGCACAGTGGTGGCAATTGATGGGCACAGTGGCTGCGTTTGATGGGTACAGTGGTGGCAATTGATGGGCACAGTGGCTGCGTTTGATGGGCACAGTGGCTCGTTTGATGGGGTCTTTTTTCAGAATTTTTCAGTTTGTTTGCACCCCCCCGAAAAAATTTTGAGCACCAGCTCCCACTGATGGTACCCCAAATGCGGTGCGACTTTGCAGTGATTGTCGAGGGGACGAAATGCTCTTAAATCGGCCTTCCAAACATGGTGTGATTTTGCTGCGATTTATGTGTGACAAAACACACTAAAATCGCACCGCCAAACGCACCTGGCTCTGTGCCAAAACTTTGTTCGTGAGCGCCTCAGGCCATTTTTGGAGCAGAGGGAAGCTGATTCAAGCGGATGGTGCCGCTCCAAAAACGCACCACAAAAACACATTTTTAAAAAAATAATGCGGTGTAGCAGGCGTCGCTGCAGTAGGCTCTGTTCACACCCGAGGGATCTGAATTGCGGGCGATGCTTCTTAATGGCACCCCAATCGCAGCGAAATTTTGCGGCGATTGTTGCGCGATAAATCGCGACAAATCACAACACGCGATGCTGTCGCTCAAAATAAGCTGCTGCTCCTTTTTAAGTGGCAAGCGTGGCGCGTTGCGATTCGCCGTGATCGCAGAGCAACAATTGGGGCCAAAACGTGCCGCGATTGGGGTGCCATTAAGAGGTAATGGCATCGCACAAGCATCTCGTGGTTTGCTGCAATTTCATATTTGTCGCTACCACATCTTTAAGGCTCCGCTCACAACTGAGCGATCCGAATCGTGGAAGCAATCGCAATTCTGCTCACGATTAGGGATGGTCCTGATGTTCGAATCGAACAAACAAACCGAACGTATGTGGCGTTCGCGGCAAATTTGAGCGCCCCATAATGCACTGCACCCCAAAGCACCCTCCCCATGTTGAGGGCATGTGGCCTGGTATGGTTCAGGAGGGGGAGGGAGGGGGCGCTCGCCCATGCTGATTTTTCCAATGATTTTTATCTATATTGCCGGGACCCGACAATTCATTACAGCCGCGATCAGTTTTATATGACATTTTTTCCTTTAGAAATGTAATTTGGCTGCAGTACTGTTCTAAACGTTGGAAAGATGCGCTACTTTACAGGCAGGCTAAGGGGACCCCCAGGCACGATATTAGTCGCCTAGATTGGAATGGGTACCATCGAAATCAATGGGCTGCGACTTGTCATGCAACTTTATGTGTCCAAAGTCACATAAAGTCGCATGACCAGTCACAGCCCATTGATTTCAATGGCACCCATTCTAATTCAATGTATCTTAAAGTCGCAGTTACTTTAAAAAGTTTCCGCGCCACTTTGATGCGACTTTCTTGTGGTGACGAGTCGCACTAGTGTGAACAAAGCCTAAAGTAGTTTCTGCTGGCGTCCTCCTGTCTTGGTGAACCCCCCCCCCAGTTGTCCTTATTTCTTGTCCTGGCATCAAGTAGGTGAGGGGGAAATCTCACCGGAGGGGTAACAGAAATAAAAACCCAGTGCAGGTTCTAACCGCCCCCCCTACATTTTGGTTGGTGCCAAATCTATAAATAGAAAGAGCCGATGACTGCCAATTGGATTGCATTCGCCTTCAGGCCAGGGAATGATGTGAATGGTTCAGTGTTCTCTCTCTGTAAAGTGCTGAGGGAAACGCATCAGAGCCATAAAAATGAGCTCATTCGTTTAGAATGTACTCTGGCATCACCACCAACATTATGTTCCCGGATTCCGGGACGCTGCTAACCCCACCCACAGCCTACATTTAGTCCACCCACTTTCCAGGTGGGCATGCCCAAATCACACCCAATCTGTGGGTTGGTCCCACCCAGACCTGCCTTTCAATATGGGGGGACCACCCAACATGGACACGTTACTGGCTTGTCCTGCCTAGACGCCCACCTCTAAATACATGCCGATCCCTGCAATAAATGACTTTCCAGGATGTTCCTGGATCCCGGGACGCTGCTAACCCCACCCACGTTCAGCATTTAGTCCACCCAGCTTTCTGGATGGGCATGGCTAAATCACACAAAATCTGTGGGTTGGTACCCACCCAGACCTGCCTTTAAATATGGGGTGACCACCAAACATGGCCTTTTTACCGGCTGGTCCTGCCTAGACGCCCCCCTCTAAATACATGCCGATCCCTGCAATAAATGACTTTCCAGGATGGTCCTGGATCCCGGGATGCTGCTAAACCCCACCCACAGTCTACATTTAGTCCACCCACTTTCCAGGTGGGCATGCCCAAATCACACCCAATCTGTGAACTGGTCCCACCCAGACCTGCCTTTCAGTATGGGAGGACCGCCCAACACGGCCACTTTACTGGGTGGTCCTGCCTAGACACGCACCTCTAAATAAATGCCGATCCCTGCAATGAATGACTTTCCAGGATGGTCCTCCTGGATCCCGGTACGCTGCTAACCCCACCCACGGTCTACATTTAGTTCACCCACTTTCCAGGTGGGCATGCCCAAATCACACCCAATTTGTGGGTTGGTCCCACCCAGACCTGCCTTTCAATATGAGGGGACCACCCAACATGGCCACTTTACTGGCTGGTCCTGCCTAGACGCCCACCTCTAAATACATGCCGATCCCTGCAATGAATGACTTTCCAGGATGGTCCTGGCTCCCAGGATGCTATTAACCCCAACTATGTCCAGCATTTAGTCCACCCACTTTCCGGGTGAGCATGCCCAAATCTGGGTGGGCATGTGCCAATCCCTGCAATGAATGATTTTCCAGAATGGTCCCAGATCCCGGAATGCTGCTAACCCCACCCACGTCCAGCATTTAGTCCACCCACTTTCTGGATGGACATGCCTAAATCAAACCCAATCTGTGGGTTGGTCCCACCCAGACCTGCCTTTAAATATGAGGGGACCACCCATCATGGCCACTTTACGTGCTGGTCCTGCCTAGATGCCCACCTCTAAATACAAGCCAATCCCTGCAAAGAAATTGACTTTCCAGGATGATCCCGGATCCCAGGACGCTGCTAACCCCAACCACGTCCAGCATTTAGTCCACCCACTTTCTGGATGAGCATGCCCAAATCTGGATGGGCATGTGCCAATCCCTGCAATGAATGATTCCCAGATCCCCGGACGCTGCTAACCCCACCCACATCCAGCATTTAGTCCACCTACTTTCCAGATGAACATGCCTAAATTAAACCCAATCTGTGGGTTGGTCCCACCCAGACCTGCCTTTAAATATGAGGGAACCACCCATCATGGTCACTTTTCTGGTCCTGCCTAGATGCCCACCTCTAAATATGTGCCGATCCCTGCAATGAATGACATTCTTAGTTGACATATGCAGTAACTCAAATAAGGTTGATGCTGTGATCCCAGACCATGGCCCAGGACTCAGTATTGGCAAGACAGAGGGCCAAGATGCGGGGTGGCAAATCAAGGACATTTGGTATGTATGACGAAAACTCCCACTAGATGACAATCAGTTGGCATCTATGCACCAGAAACCAAGCCAAATGTCTTAGAAAAGGTAAAAGATGGACAAGCTGGATTAATGTGGTGAGGTGAAGAGTTCCTGGAACAAGAGGCAACTCTAGAGAAGTCCTGGAGATATGACTGAGATAAGAAGATGGTAAACCGCAGATCTCCGTCTGTTCAAAATGTTTGGCTGGCCATCTCTTCAATGGGTCGGTCCTCCTATGAATGCCGTGACTCGCTGCGATCGTCATCCATGCCAACAGCAGTGGATCTACATCACCTCAGCCCCCTTTTTCTTCTTACAAAGGGAATTTTTTTTTTCAATTTTTCCTATTTCCAAGTCTTTCCAACCGCTAAGGAGCTTGTTATTGCCCTCTGGCTGTCCATTGATCAGCGTCCTGCAATAATTCTATCAATGTGTGGTAATGCACAGTACCACTTAACCCATTAAGTACATTTGTACTGAGAGCAGGACACCAAGTGTACCCAATCCGTACGGCACTCTATGCCGCACTTATTCCAAACCTAGACTGCACCTATGCCAACTCTATACCACATTATACCAAACCATTACCGCATCTGAACCACAGTGAGACTATACCATCCCTATACTGTACCTATACTACATGCAGGTTAACTGGGACTATAGTTAAGTGCACCAACGCTCTAAAAAGGCCTTAACGATAGCCAGCAGAAGAACAACGCAAAAGGATGCCCCTCCCGTAAGAATTATTCTGCAAGCTCCCTTTGTTCTGTCCCCTCCTCCTTTTCTTTTGGACAGTGCATACCTGTGTTTCGATGTCCCTTGCGAGGAGATGCCGCTGATCGGCTCTCCTCACCACACACTCTGTCAGTGTGAGGCGATGAGAGCCGATTACCTGCATCTCCGCGTTTACATGTGACCGGCTGTGATTGGACACAGCCGATCACATGGTTAAAGAGCCGCAGCTCTTTACAGAATTCGGGGTTGCGCCGTGTCCTAGCAACACGGCGCGGCCTGCGATCGCCCCGCCGCAGTTTGCCTTTATTACCTGGTTTGTCACCTGTTTTCTTTGATATAACACTACTAGTACTAGTACTTGGGTACTAAGTATTCTTTTCCGTGATTTCCTGTGATATTGTATGTTTCTACGCTCAACCTGGAGTGTCAGAGGGGCTGAGGTTCTTGAGAAGGTTGCGGCAAAGAACAGAGGACACATCCTATCTAGCAACTCCTATGGGGTTAGCCCCCATATACAATTTTTTGAATTAAAGGAGGTAAGTCCCCCCCCCCCCCCCATTCTTTTCTGCCCAAAAAAAGGGAAAGATAGTAATTTCCACATGGAAAGATTTAACAGATAAATTGTTCATTCTCCCTCCTGTTTAAAATATAGAGATATCTTACGGGCCTGTACTAGAACATGACAGCGGACTGCGGACTTTTCCAGCACAGGATGTATATACAAAAAAGTACGATATATACTATATATGTAGTACTGGGAGAAAGTGCTTGTACGGGGAACATAAATATTTTGGTAAGAAGCACTGTTGGAATCTCCCTCTACCAATGTTCTGCACTTTCCCCAAAACTGAAGAGAAAAGTTAAACCATTAAACCAGTGGTCTCCAAACTGCGGCCCCCCGCCTGCTTTTATCCAGCCCCATTTCATCCACTCACACTGACGACGGGGCACTATTCCTCCCACTGACACCAATGATGGGGCACCATTCCTAACACTGGCACCAATGATGGGGCACAATTCCTAACACTGACACCAATGATGGGGCACTATTCCTCCCACTGACACCAATAATGGGGCACTATTCCTAACACTGACACCAATGATGGGGCACTATTCCTAACACTGACACCAATGATGGGGCACAATTCCTCCCACTGACACCAATGATGTGGCACAATTCCTCCCACTGACACCAATGATGGGGCACTATTCCTCCCACTTACATCAATGATGGGGCACAATTCCTAACACTGACACCAATGATGGGGCACAACTCCTCCCACTTACATCAACGATGGGCAGTGGCGGTGTGTCCATAAGGGCGCACGGGCGCCGCCCCCTCTCTCCTGCCACCCCCTCTATGACCAATAAATAGATTCATGCATTGCATGAATCTATCTTTGGCTGCGGCTTACACCCACTATTTAGGTGCCCGGCCTCTTTTCGGGCACTGGGCGCCTGAATTACAGCGGCAGGGGGTGTTTTGTTGAAGCACCTGATTAGAGCCATAGGCTGTAATAGGCGTCAATAAAGGGGAACTGCGAGCGCCATGCTGGGCGTTCGCAGGTCACTCAGCTGTGCTAGAAAAGCGAATGGATATTCGCTTTCCTAACACTAAACCGCCTCTCCGCCAATCAGGTGCTCTGATCTGTTACTCGTCACCTGCCGGACGTCCAATCATAGCAGAGGATGGGGAGAGAGGACGGGAGAAGACTTTGAGGAGCATCGAGGAACTGTCCCACCGAGACAAGGTAAGTGCAGACGGCGGGCCGGCGGGGGGCACACTGTCAGCATTTGATATGGCACAGTGGGAGCAATTGATGGGGACAGTGGCTGCATTTTATGGGGCACAGTGGCAGCATTTGATGGCACAGTGGCGGCAATTGATGGGCACAGTGGCGGCAATTGATGGGCACAGTGGCAGCGTTTGATGGGGTTTTTTTTTTAGAATTTTTCAGTTTGTTTGCGCCCCCAAAAAATTTGAAGCACCAGCTGCCAATGATGATGAGGCACAATTCCTCCCACTGACACCAATAATGGGGAACAATTCCTCCCACTGACACCAATAATGGGGAACAATTCCTCCCACTGACACCAATGATGGGTTACAATTCCTAACACTAGCCCCAGTGATGGGGTACAATGATACCAATGATGGGGAACAATTCCTTCCACCTACACCAACAATGGGGTACAATGATACCAAGGATGGGGCACAATTACTCCCACTGAAACCAACAATGGGGCATTATTTTTTCCCCCTGACGTCAGGACCTTTTACTCCCACTGACCACTGTCCGGCCCTCGCAAAGTCTGAAAGACAGTAAACTGGCCCTTTATTTAGAAAGTTTGGAGACCCCTGCATTAACACATTAAAATAAAAATAACACACCAGAATGACCTTCTAACCCAGTGATGGCGAACCTTGGCACCCCAGATGTTTTGGAACTACTTTTCCCATGATGCTCAACTACACTACAGAGTAGTGGAGCATCATGGGAAATGTAGTTCTAACCTGACGTCCCTCATACATACTGTGAGGACAGTTTGGTTGCATAAAAAAAATGAACCATATTTTTGGATTTAGGGATGATACAATTGGGTTAGGAGGAAACCCAGACAAACACCAGGGAGACCTACACGTGTAACCTAAGGAGCTTCTGGACGCTGGTGAATTTGGTCATATTTCCTCCTTACAACACACACAGCCAGGCACATGGCATTTTTCGGCATTCCTCTACTGGCTCCAAAGAACAGTCTTGGGGTTTCTTTTGGGGTTTTTATTGGGAACAATGAACTCGGATAGGGAGCATGGGATAGACTCACGCTATCATAGGACAGATGGACTATTGCCCACTAACTTCCTCCTGGCTCACTCCATTGAACTTCTCCAGACCCAACCTGGTCCTTGGACTTGAACTTGCAAATAGGCCCTCCTCAGTTGAGCCTAGCTGGACCTCGGTGTCTTTCTAAAAGCTTCTTCTAAGGTCCTGTACCGGGGACAGAGCCCCTGCACAGGGGTCTCCTCTTGCAGGACCGGACCAAGGCACATTGCAACCTGCTGCTCAGGCCTCAGACTATTTATAGGCTCCCTCGTCACCTACTGGGCACACCTCCCCAGGTATTGGCTGGAGTCCCATAAATATTCAGGTTGCATGTCCTGTTGCTCCATCCACTATGATGGGACCTCGGTGTCTTCTCAAAAGCTTCTTATAAAGTCCTCCTGTACCAGGGATTGCTCCAAGGCACATTGCAACCTGCTGCTCAGGCCTCAGACAATTTATAGGCTCCCTCGTCACCTACTGGGCACACCTTCCCAGGTATTGGCTGGAGTCCCATAAATATTCAGGTTGCATTTCCTGTTGCTCCTCCAACTACGATGGGACCTCGGTGTCTTCTTAAAAGCTTCTTCTAAGGTCCTCCTGTACCGGGGTTTGCTCCAAGGCACATCGCAACCTGCTGCTCAGGCCTCAGACTATTTATAGGCTCCCTCGTCACCTACTGGGCACACCTCCCCAGGGATTGGCTCAAGTCCTATAAGCATTCCGGCTGCATGTCCTGTTCTTCCTCCCACTATAGTTCTAGAATGTTCTAGAAGACAGGGGGAAGCAACAGAGCGGCAGCCTGTGAAACCCTGAGCAGCGCTAATTAATTAATCAACCCCCTGCTCCTCTGATTTCAGTGGAGCCAACTAAATTTACCTGTAGATGAAATGAGGATAAAGGAGGGCCAGGTGATCAAAGAGATAATTAATTTGTATTTCATTTTAAGTTTCTGCAATAAAAAGAGGCCAACGCGTTTCGGGGGACTAGAGATCCCCTCTTCATCAGGGCTGCTAGTGAAAATAGTTGTGGAATGATCCTGTTGGGGGGGGGGGGGCTTTGGCACATGGATCTGGACAGTTAGAAGTCCTCTGGCTAATCTAACTAAATTTACCTAGCAGCCTACTCTACACTAGGAGGGTATTACACAAGTATGCTATATTGCCAAAAGTATTGGGACGCCTGCCTTTACACGCACATGAACTTTAATGGGCTCCCAGTCTTAGTCCGTAGGGTTCAATATTGAGTTGGCCCACCCTTTGCAGCTATAACAGCTTCAACTCTTCTGGGAAGGCCGTCCACAAGGTTTAGGAGTGTGTCTATGGGAATGTTTGACCATTCTTCCAGAAGCGCATTTGTGGGGTCAGGCACTAATGTGGATGAGAAGGCCTGGCTTGCAGTCTCCGCTCTAATTCATCCCAAAGGTGTTCTATCAGGTTGAGGTCAGGACTCTGTGCAGGCCAGTCAAGTTCCTCCACCCCAAACTCGCTCATCCATGTCTTTATGAACCTTGCTTTGTGCACCTCTAGGGACCTAGAGGTGCATCCTCTACCCTCACAGGGATCAATTTTGGGAAATTCAGGTAAAGATTGGCTTTAATGTAGACATAAACCATACTTACCATCATTATGGTCCTTGATCCCGGGGGGGGGAACTGTTAATCCCACCCACAATCTGCATTTCATCCACCTACTTTCTGGGTGGGGGTGCCCAAACCATGCCCATTTTAAGATCCCGCCTCAAAATCATACATGGGACCGTTCATCACTCCACTTTACAGGCTGCCCCCACCCAGACCCCACCTCTGAACGCCGAGGACACCCACCCACACTCCTGATCCTGTCAGCTAATGTCTTTTTGAATCACCGCACAACTGCGGCAAAACCAAATAAAGTTGTTGCTGCGATCCCAGGACACGGCCCGGAACCCAGCATCGGCGGGATAGAAGGGCAAAATGTGGAACTGTCCCAGCAAATCCGGGACAGTTCAATTGTACGGCATGTCCTAAAACCCTCACTGGATGACATGTACTTTGCTTTAGCACTTTTATCATAAACAATTGTCATGTTTGTTTGTTTTTTGGGGAGGGATATAATGTTTTTTTTTTTTTTTATCCCTTTTTCCCCCATCTCAGTGCTGCTGATTTGCTCTGTCCCTTTTCAGTTACTTCCTTTCCACATACACCCTTTCTAGCATTGGTTTCCCATTATCGGGCCTGAAGGGGACAATGGTGGACCAGACCTGCAAGATGCATGTTGCCATGGCCTCTTGCAGTCTCCTCCCGGGGAGCATGGGACAGGGTGACAACGCAGGAGCAAAATTGGGAGACAGTTGTCACCCTATAAACAGGAAGTAACTGAACAAGAATTCTATGAGATTAGAGTTATTGGGTTTACCTCTTATACCTGCTTCAGCTCCGGGAGGTTTTACCCCCCCTTCATGACCAGGACATTTTTAAGCTATTCAGCACAGCGCTACATTAACTGGCATTTGTGCGGTCATACCATGCTGTACCCAAATGAGATTTGTGATCAGGGATTTTTTTTTTTTTTTTTTTATTTGTTTTTACACTTTGTTTGCTGTTACAATGATGATCACTGTAACAGCAAAGTTTTTTACTGTCACAAATGAGTTACATTTATGACAGCCGTGATCACTAGTGATCTGTGATTGGCTACAGCTAATCACAAGGTACAGGGTGCTGTGATTGGCCCAGGTATCATAGTATAGGAAACACAGCTGTTATGAATTCATTCATGATAGCTTTGTTGACTTTGTGATCACCGGGCCCCGAACACCAGGATCCGCAATCTGCTGGGGGGGGTTGGGATTCGCTCTTTTCCTGTTTTTCCTGTTTTTCCTGTCTGTCCTTCGTGCCCTCAGGTTAACTCATCCAGCCAGGTGAAAAGTTGTTACAATGTAGATGTGTGGTGGATCTGAGGAACTGATTGGCTAGATTTGTTGTGCAACAATCATGGCAAAAT
>NC_133332.1:25021191-25169591 GCF_042186555.1 Aquarana catesbeiana
ACTGAGGAAAAAAATTTTTTTTTATATATTTTTAGGGGATATTTATTATAGCAAAAAGTAAAAAATAATGCGTTTTTTTCAAAATTGTCGCTCTTATTTTGTTTATAGCGCAAAAAATAAAAATCGCAGAGATGATCAAATACCACCAAAAGAATGCTCTATTTGTGGGAAAAAAAGGACGTTAATTTTGTTTGAGAGCCACGTCACATGACCGCGCAATTGTCCGTTAAAGCGACGCAGTGCCGAATCGCAAAAAGTGCTCTGGTCAGGAAGGGGGTAAAATCTTCCGGGGCTGAAGTGGTTAACTGACAATTACGCGGTCATGCAATGCTGTACCCTAATAAAGTTTATGTCCTTTTTTTTCCCACAAATAGAGCTTTCTTTTGGTGGTATTTTATCTTCTTTGTGTTTTTTTGTGGGCTATAAACAAAAAAAGACTAACAATTTTGTAAAAAAACCAAAAAAAAAAAAACAAAACAAAAAAAAAATATTTTTTACTTTTCTTACATATCCAATAAAAAAATGAAAAAAAATAAAATTTCTTCATCAGTTTAGACCAATATGTATTCTGCTACATATTTTTGGTAAAAAAATCACAATAAGCGTATATTGATTGGTTTGCCTTATAGCGTCTACAAACTATGGGATATTTTTTATTAATTAGTTTTTATTTTTTAAAAGTGATGGCGGCGATCAGTGACTCTTTTGACACTTTTTGAGGACCAGTGACACTAATACAGTGATCAGTGCTAAAAATATGCAGTGTCACTGCATAGCTCCCAACTGTCCCAGATTTCGAGGGACTGTCCCTGATTTGGAACAATGTCCCTCTTTCCTCCTCATTTGTCCCTCATTTTGGTCTGATCTATATAGTTTGTATATAAAATGCACTTTTTATCTTTTAAAAGTGTTTCCCGGTGCTAAACCTTTTATCCAATTTCCAAATTGCTGCATTTGTAAATTTCAAAAGCCAATATAAAGGAAAAGTAGTGGTAAAAGAAAAAGAAAAAAAAACACATGGGTTTGGCAAATCATTTTATTTTTATAGTTCGCCTTTAAGGAGGCATGGCAGGTGGTGTGTCCTATGCCTTCATACAAAAGTGAATACACCCCTAAGTGAAAATGTCCAAATTGGGCCCAAGGTGTCAATATTTTGTGTGGCCACCATTATTTTCCAGCACTGCCTTAACCCTCTTGGGCATGGAGTTCACCAGAGCTTCACAGGTTGGCACTGGAGTCCTCTTCCACTCCTCCATGAGGACATCACAGAGCTGGTTGATGTTAGAGACCTTGCGCTCCTCCACCTTCCATTTGAGGATGTCCCACAGATGCTCAATAGGGTTTAGGTCTGGAGACATGCTTGGCCAGTCCATCACCTTTACCCTCAGCTTCTTTAGCAAGGCAGTGGTCATCTTGGAGGTGTGTTTGGGGTCGTTATCATGTTGGAATACTGCCCTGCGGCCCAGTCTCCGAAGGGAGGGGATCATGCTCTGCTTCAGTATGTCACATCGCACAGCAAAGCACAGCAAAGAACTGTCCCTGATTTAGAGCAATGTCCCTCTGTCCCTCATTTATCCTCATTTGTCCCTCATTTTGGTTTGATCCATATAGATGTATATAAAATGCATTTCTTATCTATCAAAAAGTGTTTTCCAGCGCTAAACCTTTCATCTGATTTCTAAATTGATGAATTTGTAAATTCTAAAAGCCAATATAAAGGAATAGAAGTGGTCAGGGGCGTAACTAGAAATAGCAGGGTCCCATAGCAAAATGTTGTATGGGGCCCCCCTGCAAACAGCCCCCCCCCACAGCTGCCCTAGTGTCAATGCAGCGTGACCTGTGCCCCATACAGCGTGACCTGTGCCCAATACAGCGTGACCTGTGCCCCATACAGCCTGGTCTGCCTGTGCCCCATACAGCCTCACCTATGCAGAGGAAGAGGCAAGCCACCTGGATCAGCAGAGAGCGGGATTGCCCGCTGTAATAGCTTTCATTTGAAATTCCCGGGGCTCATCGTCACATAGCCCCACCTCTTGGCCCAACGCCTTTGATGACGTCACACGTCCCGCATTGGATCGGTGTTCTGTCTATCAAAGGCACCGGGCCAAGAGGTGGAGCTATGTGACGTGAGCCCCGGGAACACTGGAAGTTCTAATGAAAGCTCTTACATCGGGCAATTCAGTTCTCTGCTGATACGGACAGCTCGCCTCTTCCTCTCCTCTCTCTTCCCCTGGCTGGGAGACTGTGCCGGCGGTGCTCTCATCCTCACTGGGCCCCACTCGGCTGCGGGCCCCAAATCACCTGCATGGGTCGCTATGGTGGTAGTTACGTCCCTGTAAGTGGTAAATAAAGCACTTGTGGGTTGACCCAATCTTTTATTCTTTTCGCAATTCTCCTTTAAGGGGGCGTGGCAAGGGGGTGTGTCCTATGCCTGCATACTTTTGCTGATAGGTGTCCCTCATTCCCATCTCAAAAAGTTGGGAGGTATGGTAAATGTACGTGGGGGGCGGTCCTTAAGCGGTTAAACCGAATGGGTTGTTTTACAAGATGATCGTTTACAATCATTTTAAGTATTGCAGATTTTAGTTCTACTTTAAGCTAATTTCTTACATCTGTACATTTCCTTGTATAGTGGGGGGGTATGTAGTGGAGGCCTCAAGGGGTTTAGCGACATCCTGTTTTTATTACAAAGCACTAACAGGCTGCACTAAAGTGACCTTTGTGCGTGTACAGGCACACGGCAGAGAAGCGGTTAACAAAGTGGCACCCAGTGTACACAAGAGGAGCTGGGACCAGACTGGCAACAGCTGATAAGAAAAGGTTAATACCCGGCCAACCAATCAGGGGGAAGCCAGCAGGAAAGGCAAAGTTTAACTGGCTTCCTGAGCAGAAAGAGCATCAGCATTGTTGCTCAGATCCAGCTGTTGCTAGGCGGAACGCCCGGCCGCACAGTTACACGACTTCCTCCCCAACTTCATAACAAACAACAGTGCCGGAGCTTCATAAGGAAGGCTCATGGGGCCCATCTGATCCCAATGTATACAAAATGTTATTCTGTTTGAAAAAATAGTCAATGCTTTTGTACAATGGATGAAAGAATATGTGCAGCCCCTTCATGAAATCCCCCCCCCCAAAAAAAGATTATTATATATATATATATATATATATATATATATATATATCTCTCTCTATATATATATATATATATATATATATATATATATATATATATATATATATATATATATAAATATAAATATATATATATATATATATATATATATATATATATATATAGAGAGAGATATATATATATATATATATTTATACATATATACATATATATATATATATATATATATAAATATAAATATATATATATATATATATATAGAGATAGAGATATATATATATATATATATATATATATATATATATATATATATATATATATTTATACATATATACATATATATATATATACACATATATATATATATATATATATATATATATATATATATATATATATATATATATATATATATATATATACATATATATATACATATATATATATATATATATATATATAGCGGGTAAAATAAGAAAATAAGTATTGAACACGTCACCATTTTCCTAGGTAAATCTGTTGGTAAAGGTGCTATTGACATTAAATTTTTTTTTTTTTTTTTTTTTAAATCAAATCCTTTTTATTATTTTATATGAAAACAACATTGACACGATACAGGACAAAACCACAAAAATAGAAATCACACCAAACCAAAACCCCCCAACCCCCCCCAGACCACCGCCCTTCAACAAACCCCACCAACCCCCCCCCCCATTCACTCGGAGTATATATGACACATAAAAAAAAAAAAAACGAAGAAAAAAAAAAAGAATTACAATATCCAGTATTACAAAGTACAGTGGAACCTTGATTAACGAGTAACGCGGTTAACGAGCGTTTTGAAAGACGAGCAAGTTTTTTTTTTTTAAACTCTGATTCGGGTTGCGAGTGTTGGCAAAACGAGCAGAATTCGAACTAATGCAGTACCGCATTTGGCCAGAGGTGTCGGGAGAGCCGGTGGCACCCGGAACGGTTCGGGGCCGTACGGAAATACTCAGAAACACTCGGAAATACTCGGAAACACTTGGAATTACTCTGTTCCCGAGTGTTTCCGAGGCTTTCCGGGTTCAGCCGAGCTGTCCCCGAGTATTTCTGAGGCTCTCCGACGCCCCCCACCCACCTCTGGCCACATGCGGTATTGCATGCAATAGAAGTCAATGCGGAACGAATTATCTTCGTTTCCATTGACTTCTATGGGGAAACTCGCTTTGATATGCGAGTGCTTTGGATTACAAGCATTCTCCTGGAACGGATTATGCTCGTAATCCAAGGTTCCAATGTACACAGTACCCATTGGTTGACATGATACCTAAGTCATGGATTGAAGCCATCTAGACCAGATAACATGAAACTTATTCAGGGAGTTCCTTGGGGAATATATATATGCTACCTACATTTTTACTACACGTCTATAACAACCCATGCAATCCATACATACAAAGACACCAAAACAAATAGGTTCAGAAATTAAGTTATGTGTAATAAAACGGAAAGACACAGGGAAAAAGTATTGAACACGCTAACTGAAATGTATTGAATACTTGGTACAAAATGTTCGATTTTAGCGGTAATTTACCGCATTGAGTGGGAGTGGGCTGGGGATCCAGCCACCGCGTCCTTCACAACAGATGACTCGTGAATGTAAAAAACAAAAAAGCAGACAATTAAAAATGTTGAAAAAAAACAGAGCCCCCCCCCCCCAATGCATATCAGGCCCTTGGGGTCTGGTATGAATTTTAAAGGGAGCCCCACGCCAAAATTGAAAAAAAAAAAAAACGCGTGGGGCCCCCCCCCAAATCTATACCAGACCCTTATCTGAGCATGCACCCTGGCAGGTCAGGAAAGGGGGGGGGGCGAACTGAACCATACCAGGCCATATGCCCTCAACATGGTGGAGGGGGTGCTTTGGGGCAGGGGGTAAATAAATAATATGATATAATGATATAATGTATCCAAATGAGTAATATCGCAGTGAAGTGAAGTGAATTGACCCCATTGTTACAGGCGTTATCGCTGCACGTAATTGAACAGCCTGGATTTCTGGCGAGTGAGTCATCCGGTTATTTGGAAAGCTTGCAGATTTATCACACCTTTATCGACTTTCTTTTCATGAACTTTATGAACGTCCACTAAATCTTTTAGCGCTTCAATTTTGTATTTGCAGGTAGTGCCGTGGTTGGGATTCAACCCGACTACCCCGGTGGATATAAAATATCATTTTCATTTGTCACTTAAAATCCATTATGAACAAAGTACTGAAATAGATATACTGGGGCCCCAGAATATATTGATAAAAGTCTGCAAAATAATTCAAAACTTAAAAAATATATTAGTAGAAATTATGAATACCACAATAGCCTAATATTAGGTGCTAGGCTAGGTTGTTATGGTATGGATATTTTCTGCTGTTCGTTTTGAATTTGTTTGCAGATTTGTATCAAATTTTTTGGGGGGCCCAGTATATCTATTCCAGTATTATTTTACTTGTTTACTTTAAGTTAAATTAAATTGATGTCTTATATGTTTTTTTTTTTTCAATGATCTTCTGGCCGGTGAGGTGACATCCCAGGTCCTTGATGATCTTCTTCAGCGGTGGCTGGTCCTTGATATGTAACGATGTGTGAGCGCCATTCAGTATAGTAGTGGTCTGATTTTATTTCAGATTTGGAATCTTCTATTATCCATGTTCACATGAAAAAAAAGAAAACTAATGCAGCTACCATATCTAAGGACTGGTAAGCTGCAATATATTACATTTTTGTTCTGGGATCTAGTTGCATTCCATTTAAATTCGGCCCAAGGGTCATAAAGAAGGTGTAAGAGATCCTCACACACCCTAACATCACTAGTCTGGCAGGTCTGTCTGTGAAATAAAAACAGACATCATTTTTTTCATTTTTCTAGATCCTGTATTTGAGAGCTACCGTATATACTCGAGTATAAGTCGAGTTTTTCAGCACATTTTTTTGTGCTGAAAATGCCCCCCTCGGCTTATACTCGAGTCAAGCACTTTTCTGCAGCAAAAAATGTCATTTTCTGAACTGACTTTGGGGCCCCGTATCTCGGGGGCCACTTGGTGCTTTGGTGTGCAAACCCAGTGGAACTGGCACCACAACCTATCCAAAGCTGGGGTTCCTAACACCAAGTGGCCCCGAGATACAGGGCCCCAAAATCGGTTCAGAAAATGTCATTCTTTGCTGCAGAAAAGTGCTTGACATTTTCTGAACAGATTTTTGGGGCCCTGTATCTCGGGGCCACTTGGTGCTAGGAACCCCAGCTTTGGATATATTATGGTGCTAGTTCCACTGGGTTGGTACACCAAATTTGTGGTTTCTAGCACTAGGTGGCTCTGAGATACGGGGCCCAAAAGTCGGTCAACTGTGTCCATCTGCAGCAATGTCATTTTGGGACCCTTTGGGTCCAGAGACCCCAAATTTTGGCTGCAGCTAGGGGGCATCTAGGAACCCTTAACTACCGAGTTTGAAGTTTGGGGGACCTATGGCTGCAAATGGGCACAGTGAGGCTGCAAATGGGCATTGTTGACCCTCTTTTCCACTTACAGTAGCTGTGCATTTCTCACCCTAGGCTTATACTCAAGTCAATAAGTTTTCCCAGTTTTTTGTGGTAAAATTAGGTGCCTCGGCTTATATTCGGGTCGACTTATACTCGAGTATATACGGTAATTGATATTTTTGTTACCACCCAGGATGAGAGGGGTCTTCTTTCACCTGCTGAAAAGTTTTGCCTATCAGTATCACAATTAACTTTGCTCACGGGCCCATTCCCATCAGGTGTGGTAGGACTGCGTTGGGCACATATTATTATTATTATAATATAAGGTTTACATAGTGCCAACAGTTTAGGCAGCGGTTTAAAACTTGAGGACAGACAGTACAGTTACGATACAATTCAATACAGGAGAAATCAGAGGGTCCTGCTTGTTAGAGCTTACAATTTGGAAGAGGGGATCAAGTGATACAAAAAGGTAATGACTGTGGGAGATGAGATGGTGGAGAAAATAAAATTACAGTTAGGTTGAGGGCAGGATAGGCTTCTCTGAAGAGATGGGTTTTCAGGGATCGTCTAAAAGTGGACAGAGTGGGAGATGACCTAACAGATTGGGGTAGGGAGTTCCAGAGGATGGGAGAGGCGCAGGAGAAGTCCTGGAAATGAGGTCCAGGAGGTGACAAGGGTGGTAAAGAGCAGGAAGTCTTGGGAGGAACAAAGAGAGCAATTTGGTTGGTATTTTTAGACTATGTTAGTGATGTAGCTCAAGGTCGAGTTTTGGATGGCTTTGTAAGTTGTTGTTAGTATTTTGAATTGAATTAGTTGGGTGAGCGGAAGCCAATGGAGGGATTGGCAGAGAGGGTTGAAGGACACTGAACGGTTGTAAGCTTGATGAGTCTGGCAGCAGCAATCATGAAGGACTGAAGGGGGAAAAGCCTATGTAAAGGTAAACCGATGAAGAGGGAGTTGCAGTAGTCAAGGCGCGAGATTAAGAGCTTTGTGGTGTCATTGGTTAGGAAGGGGCATATTTTGCAGATGTTGCGGAGGTTGAGGTGTCAAGATTTGGGCAGTGATTGGATGTGATGCCAAAAGGAGAGTTTGGAGTTCAGGATTACACCTAGAACCCTCGCATTGGTGGGATGGGTTAATAGCTGCGCCAACGTTCTTGCAAGAGAAGTCAAGGAAAGGGGCACATGGGGAAACATTTTTTATGAGCTTGGTTTTGGATAGATTTGGTTTAGAGAAGTGGTGTGACATCCATGCTTAAATGCCTGTTAGCAGGGGCGTTGCTAGGGGGTGGTTTTTGGGGCTATAGCCTCGAATCTGAGGCCAATAGCCCCGAGACTCTGCAGGGGTCCCCAAGGGGAGGGGAGGCTCTCTGGGGACCCTTATGTAAGTGGGGGGCTCTCTGGGGACCCTGATGTAAGGGAGAGGCTCACTGGGGACCCTGATTTTAAGACCTAGGCTCTCTAGGGACCCAGATTTAAGGGGGAGGCTCTCTGGGGACCCTAATGTAAGGGGGCCTCTCTGGGAACCCTGATGTAAGTGGGGGGGGCCCTCTGGGTACCCTGATGGATGGGGGAGGCTCTCTGAGGACTCTGATGTAAGGAAGAGGATGCCCACCCAAGCGTATGACTTTCTTTACTACGCTATGTGCTATAGCCCCAGATCATTTGTAGACCTAGCAACGCCCCTGCCTGTTAGTAAATTGGTGATGTGTGAGGAGACTGATGGAGTGAGTTGAGGGGTAGAGAGATTTGGGTGTCATCGGCGTAGAAATGGTATTGAAAGCCATGGGAGGCTATTAGCTGACCCAAGGAGGAGTTGTAGATCGAAGGAGAGGTCCAAGAACATAACCTTGGGAGACCCTGACAGAAAAAAGGGAAAGGGAGAGGAGGAATTAGAATTGTAAGTGACACTGAAGGTGCGGTGGGATAGGTAGGATGAAAAACAGCAAAGGCTATTCCAGCACAGTCCCAATGCAAGATGTAGAAGAATGCCTTGTCTCCTACCTGACGTGCATGTTCAATTTGTTTTTTTGGCGCAGCCTAATGCAAAACAGTCCACTGCCTTGCACCCTGAGAGAGAAGCAACAATAACAGGACGTGGAGAATGCGGGCATCAATACCTCTACCTCTCACATGCTAAGCAAGCGCTCTACCATTTGAGCTAATTCCCCTGCTTGAGATGTTGAAGTCTCAGTCTGAAGCCTGCAGAGGGCAGTGGGCTGAATCTGAGAAATTTCTACATCATCTTACCCTTTTCAGATCTAAACACTCAAGGGTCTTGAGGAAAATTCCATAGGGGCAGCTGTGTTTGGTTAAGAATTCTGAAGAATATAGTTCTACACGAGTACAGAAATCAACAGCCCATCATAGAAAAAAGACAAAAGCAGAAACAGGCTTGCTATGTGCTGTCACGTATGCTAAGTAAGTAACCTAGTATTTTAAAAATACTGAAGACTATAGCTCTAGTAGAGAAATTAACAATCCAGCATGAAAAGAGGATAAAAACAGAGAGAAGCTTGTGGTGGTCTGTGATGTATGCCAAGCAAATGCTCTACCGTTTTCCATAGAGTATATTTTACCCCCAAAAAACTGCACAGGATTTTCCCTTCACGCCCATCCAAATGTTGGCCTTGCCCAGAGGAACCAGCCACATTTATACATATTTTTTGGAAATGCCCAGTTATTAGACCCTTTTGGGCTCATGTCTCTAAATGTATTTGTTCCGTCACAACTGTTTCAGTGCCCTTATCAATTGATTTCTGTATACTGGGCCTTGTTCATTTTCTGGCCATGTCCAGAGCAATGAGAACTCTGTTGGGACTGTTATTGTTCTACGCTCGTAAGTGTATTCTCCTTGAATGGAAATCCCCTCAGGCTCCTACATCTGATTTCTGGAAGTCCATAGTTAATAAAATTGTACCGCTGTATAACTATACATATGAATCAAGAGGCTGCCCTAATACATTCTCCAAGGTCTGGGATGTTTGGGCTCCCTTTGGAGAGTAAGGTTTACCTTGTTATATCACACAACCCAGCAGAAGTCTCTGTGGCTTCCATTCCCATGTCTCCCTTGCACTTCTGGTAGTATTTTGTTGGGAGTGGTTATGGCTAATTTTCAGAGCACTGTAGGATCAATCCTCTTTGCATGTTATTTATGGTGCCTTCAGTGGAGTAAATTAATTTGCCCTAGGTCATTGGTTGCCATTTTAAGTGTGTTAAGTTGTTTTGTTGGGTCATATTGTGTTTGTTTAAGCCTGGTATGGTCAATAGGCTTTGTTTTTTATAACAATACCTTTTGAAATCCAATAAAAAATAATTTACAAAAAAACACTTGGAGAATGCGGGCATCGATCCCGCTACCTCTCACATGCTAAGCGAGCGCTCTACCATTTGAGCTAATTCCCCTCACATGTTAGTGGTGAAAAGTTTGTAGGGAACCATCAGGGGGCAGTGTGCTAAATCTGAGCAGGTTTTAGGTCTGAGCACACAAGGGTCTGGGTGAAAATGCCATAGAAGATATTGTGTTTAGCTAAGAATAATGAAGAAGTTATGTATCTCACTTGGTTTGTCAAGTAAAAAGAAAATGCTTCAACTCAGTAATGCGAGATAAACTTCCAGAAGTACCACTTCTATTATCACATGAAACTGTCCTAAAGCCAGAAGGTCCACTCAACGTACCATCTGAAGATATTATAACTGCTGTTGGGCTCAGCAGATGTTTTACAATACTTTTGTAAAGCCAGTAGAAGGAGCTGTGAGCTCCGAGCGTGTAGCCTATTACTTTGACAGCCTCTGTCCCGACTGCCGCCCCTTTCCGGTGATGTCACTTCCGCAGTCTACGCTGGTTAGTGTGGAAATCTCCGCATCTCTGGACGGAAAGGTGCCCCACTAAGAAACCTGCAGAGGGCAGTGTGCTGAATCAGGGACATTTCTACATCATCTTACCCTTTTCAGATCTAAACACTCAGGGGTCTTGAGGAAAATCCCATAGCGGCAACTGTGCTTGGTTAAGAATGCTGAAGAATATAGTTCTACATGAGTACAGAAATAAATCAACTGGGACTGTTACAGTTCTACGCTCGTAAGTCTATTCTCCTTGAATGGAAATCCCCTCAGGCTCCTACATCTGATTTCTGGAAGTCCATAAACAATAAAATGGTACCACTGTATAAATATACATATGAGTCTAGAGGATGCCCTAATACGTATTTCAAGGTCTGGGATGGTTGGACTGAATCCATGGTGACGATGGCTTCCATAGCCATGTCCCCCTAGCACTTCTTGTAGTATCTCCTTGGGAGTGTTTATGGCTCATTTCAGAGCATTGTAGGATCAATCCTCTTTGTATGTTATTTATGATGCATTCAGTGGAGTAAATTAATTTGCCCTAGGGCATTGGTTGCTATTTCACGTGTGTTCAAGTGTAAGTAAACCCCCCTATCGTTTTCAGCCAAGGAAGCTGCCATCTTTGCCTCTGTTTAATCTAAAACTGCCTTGATGCTGCACATGTGATCAGTTATGACACCATCCATTGGATGGTTTAACAGTTTGGTTGAGAGCACAACCAATGGGAGTGTTACATTTCCGGAACGTGTTGGAACGTAACTGTTTTATGGATGGGTTTACTTTCACTTTAAGTTGTTTTGTTAGGTTATATTGTGTTTGCTTAAGCCTGGGTATGGCCAATAGGCTTTGTTTTTTATAACTATACCTTTTGAAATGCAATAAAAAATTATTTACAAAAAAAAAAAAAAACTTGGAGAATGCGGGCATCGATCCCGCTACCTCTCGCATGCTAAGCGAGCGCATGCTAAGCGAGCGCTCTACCATTTGAGCTAATTCCCCCGAACAGCAAGCTTGAAAACTTTACAGGGAACCAACAGGGGGCAGTGTGTTCAACCTGAGAAGGTTTTAGGCCTGAGCACACAAGGGTCTGGGTAAAAATGTCATAGAAGGTATTGTGTTCAGCTAAGAATAATGGAGAACATAGCTCTACATGAATAGAGAAATCAACCGCCCAGCATAAAAAGAAGACAAAAACAGAGACAGCCTTATTACACGCACTGTAATCTCAATAATAATTATTTTTTTTATCATTTGTAGAGCAATCTGTTTTTCTTTTAGGTCTGAAGTTATGTATCTCACTTGGTTTGTCAAGTAAAAAGAAAATGCTTTTCTACAATACTTTTGTGATGAAAATATATAATTATCTTTATGATGGTTCACCCATCCCTTTTTGAAAGTCATGCTAGAGCACACACAGGAAGGTTCCATAGTGTAGCGGTTATCACGTCTGCTTTACACGCAGAAGGTCCTGGGTTCGAGCCCCAGTGGAACCAGTAAGTTTTTGAAACCCCAATTTTATTTTTATTGACTGCTCTTTTTATTTACAAAGTCCAAATAAATTACTTTTACAACTATTCCAGATCCAACTTCAATTCCCTTTGGAGAGTAAGGTTTACCTTGTTAGATCGCCCAGCCCAGCACAGCACAAGTCTCTGTGGCGCAATCGGTTAGCGCGTTCGGCTGTTAACCGAAAGGTTGGTGGTTCAAGCCCACCCAGGGACGGGAAGCTTTTACTTCACTGTACCTTGCAAAAGTGTATCATTGTATTTCAGGGGAAATTTCTCTAATATTAAAGCGTTTTTTCCATCATCTATTGAAACATTTAAATTCAGCAGCAATAAAACCTGCAGCTGCTGAATTTTAATAAACAGACGCTGACCTGTCCCAGGATCCAGCACCGTCCTCACCCAGCCAGTTTCTTCACCGGACTTCAGTCCCCGTCACCGGCATATTAAAGTGTTACTAAACCCAGTAAACTAGAAGCTGATTGGTTACTATGCACAGCTGCACCAGATTCTGTGTGCCCCAGTCTTAGTAAATCTCCCCCCCCCCCAATGATTGATAGTGAATGAATGAAGCAACTGTGAGCAAGTACACAGCCGTGCCAATTTTAAATGTGATGGCGACTGCAGGGGTCAAAGCAAATTCTCTGTTTTCGTCTTCCTTTCATGCGCTGTTGATTTCTCTACTGATGTAAAGCTACACTCCTTGACGTTCTTTAGCCAAACCCAGTATCCCCTATGCATATGGCATTTTCACCAAGATTCTGTTCAGGTCTAAAAGGGGTAAGACCAGCATACTGCCCTCTGCTGGTGTCTTGTTATGTGTTGGCCCACATCCACCAGGGGAATTAGCTCAAATGGTAGAGCGTTCGCTTAGCATGTGAGAGGTAGCGGGATTGATGCCCGCATTCTCCACTTTTTTTTTTTTTAATGGAAATATCATTGCTTCTCTAAAACAAAGATTGTTTATACACTAATACAGTAGACAGTAAGTTTCAACAGCTTGTCCTCTTTTCATATTGTGCTCTTGATTTCTCTGGGGGAGGGGGGGGGGTGTTTGTTCCTTTGTGTAGCACCCTGGAGTTTAGGCAGGGTTGCTCCTCACAAATTTGCTTGCCAGGAGTAGTTATCCTGTTGGACCATCTGCCTTATTACCAGGGACCACAGTGAGTAACTGAAGCAAGTACCGGAAACACATTCTCACCGAACGGGCACGGTGGAGAATCAGGAAACTTCAGGTGGTGATCAAGTCAGGAACCCAGCCAGTGGAGGCGACGCTTGCAGGGCAGCCTTGGGTGCCAAGCCAGGGACCGAGCAGGCCAGTGGGGTGAAGCTTGAGAAGTATCTGGAGTGCCAAGCTAGGGACCCAGCGAGGCGGGGGTGACGCTTGAGGAAGATACCACTGTGAAGATTGCAGGAGCTCAAGGGATTCAGTGGCAGTGAATCAGCGGGTCTAGTGAGAGACCGGGAGCTCAGTGTGCTGATGAAACTACAAGGAGAAGTTGTAGCAAAAGTGAAGGAACTGTTATGCTTTGCGTTAGGAACTGTTAAAGACTGTTGTCATAGGAGACAGCATTCCTGCACATGCAGATGCGGAATCGTGCTGGAGGCCTTTCCCTGCACAGCTGTCTTCCTATTGGAGTCTGCTAATTGAACTTGCAACTACTTAAGGGTTTCCTGGCCCTAACCCTCTTTCCCCCAAAAAAAAAGTTTGTAAGAGAAATAAACATTTCTTTTGCATTGAAGAATGGTCTGGCACCCAATAACTTCATCCACCTTGCACCCACCATGCCTCACAACCCACCATATACAGAAGGATGTCGGCTATCTCTGGCCCTGGAGGTTCCCATTAGACTGAAGGAGGCCAGAGACCTTGCTACAATCGCAACATGTTTCATGTTACACGCTTGTGTAACATGTTGTTAAAGTACAGCCGTGGCCAAAAGTTTTGAGAATGACACAAATATTACATTTTCACAAGTCTGCTGCTTCAGTATTTTTAGGTCTTTTTTTTCAGATGTTACTATGGTATACTGAAGTATAATTACAAGCATTTCATAAGTCTGAAAGGCTTTTATTGACAATGACATGAAGTTTATGCAAAGAGTCAATATTTGCAGCGGTGACCCTTCTTTTTCAAGGCCTTGCCCTGGCATGTTGTCAATCAACTTCTGGGCCACATCCTGACTGATGGAAGCCCATTCTTGCATAATCCTTGCTTGGGGTTTGTCAGAATGTGCAGGGTTTTTTCGTTCACCCGCCTCTTGAGGATTGATCACAAGTTCTCAATGGGATTAAGGTCTGGGGAGTTTCCTGCCCATGGACCCAACATTTCCATGTTTTGTTCCCCAAGCCACTCAAGTTAATCACTTTTGCCCTATGACAAGGTGCTCCATCATGCTGGAAAAGGCATTGTTCCTCACCAAACTGTTCTTGGATGGTTGGGAGAAGTTGCTCTCGGAGGATGTTCTTGAAACATTCTCTGTTCTTAGACAGAATTGTGGGTGAGCCCACATCCTTGACTGAGAAGCAACCCCACACATGAAGGGTCTCAGGATGCTTTACTGTTTGCATTACACTGGACTGATGGTAGCACTCACCTTTCCTTCTCCGGACAAGGTTTTTTTTCCCCAGATGCCCCAATCTGGAAGGGAATTTTATCAGGGAACATTAATTCCTCAGTCCTCAGCAGTCCAGTCCCTGTATTTTTTTTTTTTTCCAAATATCAAACTTTTCCTGAAGAGAAGTGGCTTCTTTGTTGCCCTTCTTGACACCAGGCCATACTCCAAAAGTCTTCTTACTGCGTGCCGATGTACTCATACCTGCCTGCTGCCATTCCTGGAAGCTCTGTACTGGTGGTGTCCCAATCCCATAGCTGAATCTGAAAAATGTAGGAGACTATTCTGAAAATTTTTTTTTTTTTTTTGTATGGGATTAAGTTTATTTTCATGGGAAAGAGGGACATTGCAATTAATCTGATCACTCTTCATAACATTCTGAAGTATATGCAAATTACCATTATAAAAAGTGAGGCAGCAGACTTTGTGAAAATTAATATTGGTGTCATTCTCAAAACTTCTGGTCACAGCTGTAAACTTTCTCTTTAACCACTTTAAGACCGCCCACCACACACGTTGTTTCATGAAATAATGTGGGCCCGATACGCAGGTCCGGCGGACTCAATGTAAACAAGACAAATCCCCATTCTGACAGGGGAGAACATGGAGAGCTGCTGTTTCTAGTGATTAGGAACAGCAATCTGTGTTGTCCCAGTGAGCCCCTCTACAGTTAGAACACACACAGGGAACTCAGCTAACCCCTTGACCACTGCCTAGGGTTAACCCCTTACTTGTCAGTGACATTTAGCAGTTCATTTTTATAGCACTGATCACTGTATTGATGTCACTGGTCACCAAAGAGTGACACTTGGGGTCAGCTTTGTCCACCGCAATCCCACTATAAATTGCCGCCATTGCTAGTAAAAACAATAAATAATTTATTAAGTCCATTAAGCTATCCCCTATTTTGTAGGCACTATAACTTTTGCACAAACCAACAATATATGCTTATTGTGATTTTTTTTTTACCAAAAATATATAGTGGCCTAAATTGATGAATAAATTAGTTTTTTATTTGATATGTTTTATAGCAGAAATTAAATTTTTTTTTCTTCAAAAGTGGTCTTTTTTGTTTATAGCACAAAAAAATAAAAACCGAAGAGGTGATCAAATACCACCAAAAAAAAAAAAAAAAAAAAAAAAAAAAAAAAAAAAAAAAAGCTCCATTTGTGGGGAGAAAAGGACATAAAATTGTATTTGGGTACAACGTCGCATGACCGCGCAATTGTCATCAGGTAAAGTAATGCAGTGCTGTATCTCAAAAAAAAAAAAAAAAAAATGGCCTGGTCAGGAAGGGGGTAAAACCGTCAAGGCTGAAGCAGTTAATAGAAACACAACAGAATGCACTATTAGCAGGGACCCAGGTTTAATGCAGACTAACATCTCTGGATGGCACTAAAGCTGCTGATCGAAGGAAAGTTTTCCCAACAGTCCTGTTGGACAGAAGGCAATCAGGATTGGCCATAGCTGGATTGAAATTCAAAGGGTCCCTGCTAATCCAACTTTGGCCAGATCCCTTAGTGCATTCTGTTGCAATTTGATTACCCTTAAAAGCAAACATTATATTGGAGTTTACCAATTCTTAGATGTGATGGCTGCATTTATCTTTCTTCTATTGTCACCTGGTGATCCATCCAGAAAGTCAGATTTTTTTTTTTTTTTTTTTTTTTTTTTTTTTACACTCACCTCTAAACGCCTATTGCTAGGGGGTCCCTCGTAGTCTGTCTCCTTCAGCACCAGGGCTCTTGACGTCACTTCCCTTGGAAGAGGGGAGATCAGAGCTGCCCCCTCCCTTTTGTCAATCTGGGACACATCACAGGTTACAGATGATTGCGTGGCCAATCATGGCGTGTGGCGCGGCTCGTGCATGCGCAGTGGGCGCCCGGCTGTGAAGCCACAGCTGGGCACCCACAGTTACAATGGCAGCGCTGCCAAGCGGAGGGGGAGACGAGCGGGGCCTTGATCTCCCACATCGCTGGATCCTGGGACAGGTAAGTGTTCGATTATAAAAAGTCAGCAGCTGCCTACTTAATTTTTTTTTTTTTTTTTTAAGCGGAACTCCACACAACATACATACACATATATATTCTCTATTTTTTTAATTTCACTTGGACATTAGAAGCTGCACTGAATAAATAGAGCTGGTTAAAAACCTGTCTTCATTTCAGGCTACAAAGCAACAAAATGTGATTTTAAGGGGGATTCTTTTCTATTCCCACTGTATGCATTACCTTTCATTGCAATCACAGTACACCCCCTGAACACTGCTTAAACCTGCAAAACTGAGCACCATGGAGAGTTTACATT
Source organism: Aquarana catesbeiana (assembly GCF_042186555.1). NCBI lineage: Eukaryota > Metazoa > Chordata > Amphibia > Anura > Ranidae > Aquarana > Aquarana catesbeiana. The sequence goes on from NC_133332.1 coordinate 25,038,113, forward strand.
ACATGAGCGCTAACATGTTAGCCAGCTGTAACAATACAGAAATATATTTCCTCAAATTGTTCCCCTCCATTTAAAAAAGGTGTAACAATTCTTAAATCAGTCCATTTCATCTTGTGCACAGCAGCACTCATTTGGAGCAGGACAATTCTAATGCTGCACTGTATCAATATATACACAATGGCTTCTGGGTATTTAATTGTTGTGCTAGCAGTTTACATATACTTTAAAAGCTGGGATTCCGACCCTCCACCACCCAACCCCCCCCCCCCCCAGTAGGCGCAGGTACTCTTCCTTTGCGAGTCGCCCCTCTTCACCCCCTACCCACCTCCAAGCATCATCTCTTGGTTCCACCTCCCAGTACTGGTCCCTAGAGTATTGTAAGGGGGGATATAGGGACCAGTGCTAGGAAAAGGTCATCTAGAGTCCACGAAGAACATGCCAAACTGTGCCTCTCCCAAGATGTATCAGCATTACGGGTCAGCACCCCCCCTTAACAAAATTGGGCTAATTTGCATGCTTGTTGCGCCCCAAGCATAAAATTCCTCCTCCTGGTATAAATCCACCCCTGCTGAACCCCCCCTCCAAGCACAAATTTTTCACCCCCAAATCCCCCAGCACAAATGTACCCCCCCCCCCAAAAAAGTCACCCCTTTAAGCACAAGTACTCTACCCCTCAAATTTCAACTTGGAGTACATAGCCCCTCCCCCATTCTAAATCCATCCCGCTGCATGAACCCCCCCCCCTCAAAATCAAGCCTCCTGGCACAAATCTTTCCCTCCCGAATCTCAAATTTTCCCTCCAAGGACAAATATCCCACAAGCATATTGCAGCCCCACCGCAAGGGTAGTTCTGACATCTCTTGACCTTGGATTTAACCCTTCCCTAGTTTGGACTATACATAAAGTTTTTTTTGGAGCAGTAATAAGCATATAGAGTGTTGGGGTATTTGGTTTTACATCTAAAATGACATTTTATACCCAGAAGTTTGTTTTAAGTTGTGTAAAAATGGAGTGTAAAAAAAAAAATTAAATAAAAAACCACAACAAAGCTTAAACTTTACAGTTTTTATCGCTTTCAGTCTTGTAGCAAAATACACACGACATATCTCATGTTTACCAACTGGCAGGGTTTCCACTTGCCAATCTGTACGAAGAAAGGACAGGAGAGAGAATACACACAGCTAGGACACACCCCAACGTGGGAAGACATTGTACAAAGTAGCTGAACTAAATACTGCCAGAGCCCTTCTTGCGGGCTGTATAAAAGAAAAACCCAAGCAAGAAAACAGGTTTACCAGAAACCCATTCAAGTCTGACTTGTACATCTACAAAGCTACAACAGTCTGCTGAATCCCAATGGATGCCGTCCAGTGAAGCCATATGCTCTAGGCCTTGCCCTGAAGACATTTGTGTTGGGAAATTTTTTTGGACCGGTTGTGCTGAAGTAGCAGCTGTGCATACAGTCTAAAGTGGATTCCATGTCAACTAATTACACACACAGCCTCACTATAAAAAGAAAAAAAAAAAACCCATATGGCCATTTTGTTCTTTAATAGTAGATGCTCTTTGAGTAAGGTCCATTGGTCGAGTTTCCAATTTCCACTTCCTTCTTATAGCAGTTGGTCAGAAGATTGGCCTTTTTGGTCAGCTTTGTCAGGACAGTCAGGAGTCCCCTTAAATGGTGCTGAAATTGGTCCACCAGGTCTCCAGTCTCTTCCTCTGGAGCGTCCTCTGTGTCAGGGCAGAGTTTTTTCACAATTTGATTTTCTGAGTGAGCACCCCACTTCATGTCATGCCTTAGAGATTTCAGGAGAAGGTAGGAGTCGTACAGGTTTCTGTTTTCTACGACTTCTTTGGAATTCATGTTGTCTCCATTTTCCTCCTTGGCAGGGGTTATGTCTTGGAGCATGCTGGGAACCATAATGGTTTCATCCATGATGGTCGTGGCAGTGTTGAACCGGTGGATGGCATCCAGCAGGGAGTGGCGCTGGGGACTGTACTCCGACACCTCCATTGTGTAGCCTTTTCCTCGCTCAGATTAGAACTCTGGGAAAGAAAAAAAAAAAAAAAAAAGTTAAGTTGTCTACAGATCAAAAACGTACTTTAAATTTTTGGCATCTGCACATCTGAGCTTTGTTGCTGCATGCAAAGCAAAAAATGACCCATCAGTATTCTATAAAAAGGTTAAGAACCACACAGTCTTTACATGATGCCTTCAAAAAGTGCCCTTATTCCCGTAGTGGGAAAAAAAAAAAAAATAAAAAAATAAAGTTGTTACTCCATGAGATTACCAAATTTGTTAAAATTCTACAGGGGCAGATGGTAATTTTCTATTGAAGGCACCCCCCCCGAACTACATTTCCCAAGAGCCCTTTCCCTAAAACACTGGGCAGGCTCTAGAGCAGGGGTAATAAATTTTAAAGGAGGTCTGGTCGCTAAAATTTTCTGCCAGCCAAGGTCTACATTTTAAAGTTTGTGCTATGACTCAAAGATCGTAGTTATTGTATGCATCAAAAATATAGCAGGTTTCCCCATAGATCAGGATTCCCCCATCAGAGCGCCCTTCTAGATCTGTTGTGATCCATCATAGTGCATGGTAGAACCCATGAAAGTGAACTGTGTGCCTGATGGATATGCCCCTGTAGTCAGGCAGGCGCTGGAAAAGTGTGCTGCATGGAGACATTTGTTGCAGGTGGCAGGGCACACATGACATCATTGGCTGCTAGGATGTCAGTGGTCCTAGCAACCAATGATTTCTAAGCAGCAGGCTTACAATGCTGGAGACCGGTGGGCTGACGTTACAGAGAGCAGCATAGCTTGGTTCATGTCCAGGCTGCAGTCCATTTCAGGACCACTGCTATAGGAGATTCAAGGCAAGCAGCACTGATTGAATGGCAAAAACCAATGTACCAATGTATATATGTGAAATGTGACAAAGTGGAGTGGCGTGGGGGGGTAGTAGTCCTGTATTCCAAGCAGGAGATCTGTAGCCCAACAGGTGTTCTGTAGCCCAACAGGCAAAGCTGACATTGGGTATACACTGCTGGCTAAACAAAAAAAAAAAAAAAAAAAAAAATCCCCTACTGCGCTATTGTATTCTGTCAGAATACACAAATCAGAGTTCCAATGGCTGATCGATTGATGGTTTTCCAGCAGGACCAGTCAACAGGAGCCAGTCTAACAATTGGCTTAGGTTGAACAGACAAGGGCTGCACAGATCAAAATTCAGTCGGTTCTTGCTAAACCAGACAAAATTTCAATACATGTATACCCAGCTTAACATCACTGGTCAGGATATTTGTGCAGGCACATCCCCAGAACTATATCTCCCAAGAGCCCTTTTCCCTACACAGTGGGCAAGCAGCACTGGTTCACTGGGAACGCATGTAGGAGGGGAACAAAGATGGCGTAGGTGGAGTTCTGTATCCCAGCAGGCAGGGCTGACAATGCTAGTCAGGATTTTGGTGAAGATAGGTTCACACTGCAAGTTGGGGGGGGCATATTGGTAGGTCAGATTTTTCAAAACTTGTAGCCCATTTTTTCCCACCCGACTTTAATATGACAGATTTTAATCTGAAGATGTGCAAGACTGACAACTGCATCTGAACTTTAGAAGCCTAGAATATACCTAAATTCTTGGAGTTAACTACTAAAGGTCTTTGGTCTAAAATGTCTGGCTTGACTTGTTTATCATGAAAGACAGCTTGTTTGGGTGTAACCTTTTTTGGCATTCCTACCATGCAGTTAAGATAATGATCATACTGTAGACATTGTTTACGCCAAGCGTCTTGGTTCTTTACAGTAAGAAAATAAACTGGCGATCAATTTTATCTTTAAAGAGAATCTGTACAGTTCTAAAATAATGCCGTTAGGGAATGTAGAAGCTTGTTTAGACATTTGGTGAATTGAATGCCTATGCAAATCTGTCATCTGGTTCATGATTCGTAGGTCATTTATGAGAATCAGTCTGAAGAGTTGACATCCCAACCAGTGGAGACTGGACATCATGAACACTTTAGCAGGAGGGGTGAAATGTTACCATTAGAATGTTCTCTTGGGTGACAAAGTTCACACCACTTGTACTGGTATGGTCAGGTACGTCCCCCTGGGTACAATCAGCCTGACCATAGATGAATCAAATATGGTCTTGTCCCTGCTAAACCATCCAAGATTCAAACCATGGCCAGGTTTGTTTTTTTGATCCACCAGTGGGCTGGTTTCCACCATCCACACAGACTGGTGGATTGAATAACCAACCCACTAAATCGCATATTGGAATTGTCCATGCCCCTTTGACATTACATTGTCTTGTTTGTGCTGGCCCTGTTTCTCCATCCCTACATAACCTTTAAATAGCTTGGGGAGGAAGCAAAGGGAAATACTATAGATGGGACTGCTAACATCTCATCCAAGATGGCGGGACACACACGCAGGATCAGAACTTTTAGATGCACAAGGGAGGCTTTTACAAAACACAACCCCCCCCCAATGCACAAGATATATTAAATTAACATTTATCATAATATTCAATTTTGTTGAATTGAATGATCTGACGACAGGTGTCTTTAAAAGCTTTGGAGTAGCACACGATTTCAGAAACACAAAGTAAAAGTCCTATGAGCTCCTGGGTAAATGGCCATACATGGCCAATTCTCACCCAATTATGCAAAACCCAAGCCATGGGTGGCATCATTGTTGGTACCACCCAGCACAACAAACTTGGAGTAGAAAAAAACAAAAAAACAAAAGCTAGATGGAAAGATATCGACCAAAAAGTGATAGCATCCCATCGGTCACGAGTGGCTGGATGACTACTACAATAGCCAGCCATGGAAATTCCTTCATCTATTCTATGAGTCTTGTTAGATTTCTCACTAAGTCTATGGCCTAAACAAGAGAAATCCATGCATGCATTGCTAGCATTAAAGTACAACTAAAGGCAAAAACATTGACTCTGTCCAAGGGGGATTAGGGGATTTTATTGCCATCTGTGCCCCCATTAGGAAGATTTGTTGGGCCCAATGGATTCTCTTAATTCGCAAGGATTTCCCCACTTCCCATTTTAGCTATAGGACAGGAAGTCAAAGTACTGTATATACTCGAGTATAAGCTGAGTTTTTCAGCACATTTTTGGTCTCGAGTGAGGGTCTCGAGTGACTGTGCCCATCTGCAGCTGTATCTTTGATAACTAAGACAGTGGGTGTCTCCCGCTGTGTCATGCAGTCTGTTCGGCGACCGCCCATTGTAACAAAGCCCCGCCTCCTCCTCATCCGTGATAGGACGGAACACTGATACAATGCTGGGAAACTGTCAGTGTTCCGTCTATCACAGACGAGGAGGAGGCGGGGCTTTGTTACAATGGACGGCCACCGAACAGACTGCATGAGACACCCGCTGTCTTAGTGATCAAAAAGGTACAGCTGCAAATGGGCACGGTTTATCCAGTAGCTGCTGCACTTCCAACCCTAGGCTTATATGCGAGTCAATAAGTTTTCCCAGTTTGTGGTAAAATTAGGTGCCAAGTCCTATACGGCAATATCCCCAGTGAGACGGAGACAGCAGAAAAATAAAACTGAAAAGGATTAGAATCCTCCCTTATGCTACAAGGACCTACTTATAATTGTAGGTGAATTTCATATGGCCATTGTCACATTGAAGGGTCTACAATTCAGTGTCACAATCAGGGCTTTTTTTCAGCTGGAATTTGGTGGAACTCTGTTCCACCACCTCTGACTCAGGCCTTCTGCTCCCGTCTTACTACTATCACTTGTAAACTCAGAAGTCCAGCTTCTGTGTTTATCAGTGACAGCTTATCTCCTAACATATCCTACAGATCTGATCGGCTCCCACAGAGTGCAGGATGGGGACAAGGGACATGAAAGTGCCCAGGGTGCAGTGCAGCTTCTAAAATGCCTACTGGATGATCCCCCCGTTAGTGATAGAGGCAGAGCCATTTACAGTGTGTGGGGAGGTAATAGAGCTATCTGGGTGCTTCAGCTTAATACAGCAACACAAGTAAGACATGTGGAAGATTGTAGAGCTTCTAAGAAGGGAGAAAATTGGAGCAGTGAAAGGGGGTTTGCATGCAGAGTAGGGTTGCCACCTGTCTGGGAATTCACCCAGACAGTTCGGGGTTTGAATCATGTGTCCGGGTTTCAGTCCACCTGTAACCCAGGCACAATATTCAGAGAGGAATGTAGCTCAGAACAGTGCCTGATAGGAGGGTGAGGGGGCACTATGCACGCCACATTACTATTCTTTGGTGAGTCCAAAGGTGTCCCAGGTCTTTTACAATCCTAAAGAGTATGCTAAAAAAAAAAAAAAAAAAAAAAAAAAAAAAAATTCTTTGCTCATAGTTGCCAACAGTCCCGATTTTCCCGGGACAATCCCGATTTTGGGACCCTCGTCCCGATTGGAGAGTGTCCCGAATCGGGATTTTCCATAAGGAAAATCGGGAATGTTGGTTTTTTTTTTTTTTTTTTTTTTTTTTTTTTGGAGCAGCGGGCTCCAGCAAAATGGCGGCCGGCGCTGCCGCTCTAGCTGCCTCTAGTGGAGAGGGGAAGGGGGCTCGATCCGTGCAGCCAATGAAGCGGCTTCTTTGGCTGCACGGCCCCTCCCCTCTCCACTGAAGCGAGCAGAAGACACGGCGCCGGCGCCGTGTCTTCCTGAAAGTTCCCCAGCCCCGTACTGCGCAAGCGCTGCGCCTGCGCAGTACAGGGGGTCCGCCATTGCCGAGGGGAACTTTCTCGGCAGAACACCGGCCGCTCCTCCACTGAGCGGGGGCCGGGCTGCATTGAGGGGGGGAGGCTGCACTAACTGAGGGGGGGCTGCACTAACTGAGGGGGGGCTGCACTAACTGAGGGGGGGCTGCACTAACTGAGGGGGGGCTGCAGTGAGTGGGGCTGCACTAACTGAGGGGGGGCTGCAGTGAGGGGGGCTGCACTAACTGAGGGAGGGCTGCAGTGAGTGGGGCTGCACTAACTGAGGGGGGGCTGCACTAACTGAGGGGGCATAGTTGCCAACATTGAAAAAAAAATATGTGGGGACACTTTTTTTTGCTGTAGGCGGAGCCAATCAATAATTAGGAGGCGGGGCATTCGTTTGTAGGCGTGGCCTAGTAAAAATAATAGTTGCGGCGCGCGAAGCGCGCCGCGGCGAAAAATGGGCGTGGCTTACGCGGAAAGTGGGCGTGGCTTACGCGGAAAGTGGGCGTGGCTTACGCGGAAAGTGGGCGTGGCTCAAGAGGGTATGGTTAGAGTCTGAGATGAATGGGGGAGAGGGAAAGGGGGAGAGGGAAAGGGGGAGAGAGGAATGACGGGACAGCAGCCCCAGGTCCTACACAACAATAGAAATATGTGTATTCTAGAAAGTTTAACAATCAGCAGATAAAGATACTCCAAACACCTGGTGTTAACGCTTCAATCATCCCGGCACCATGGTTGTTATGGTGTCAGGATGATTGAAGCGCATTATTTCTATTATTACATTGTAATATAAAATTAAATCATTCAACTCACCATAATGCAGAATCAGTGGGATCCCTGAGCGTGTCACTAGCCACGTCGCCTGCCACCAGCAGAGTCTGTCCTTGCATCAGGTGCCCCCGCCAGAGTCTGTCCTTGCATCAGGTGCCCCCGCCAGTGCAGCCCCCCCTCAGTTAGTGCAGCCCCCCCTCAGTGCAGCCCCCCCTCAGTGAAGCCCCCCCTCAGTTAATGCAGCCCCCCCTCAGTGCAGCCCCCCTTCAGTTAGTGCAGCCCACCCTCAGTGCAGCCCCCCTTCAGTTAGTGCAGCCCACCCTCAGTGCAGCCCCACTCAGTTAGTGCAGCCTCCCCCCCTTAGTGCAGCCCCCCCAGTTAGTGCAGCCTCCCCTCAGTGCAGCCCCCCCCAGTTAGTACAGCCTCCCCCCTCAGTGCAGCCCCCCTCAGTGCAGCCTCCCCTCAGTGCAGCCCCCCCCTCAGTTAGTGCAGCCCCCCCTCAGTTAGTGCAGCCCCACTCACTGCAGCCCTCCCTCAGTTAGTGCAGCCCCCCTCACTGCAGCCCCCCCTCAGTTAGTGCAGCCCCCCCTCAGTTAGTGCAGCCCCACTCACTGCAGCCCTCCCTCAGTTAGTGCAGCCCCCCTCACTGCAGCCCCCCCTCAGTTAGTGCAGCCCCCCTCACTGCAGCCCCCCCTCAGTTAGTGCAGCCCCACTCACTGCAGCCCTCCCTCAGTTAGTGCAGCCCCCCCTCAGTTAGTGCAGCCCCCCCTCAGTTAGTGCAGCCCCCCCTCAGTTAGTGCAGCCCCCCCTCAGTTAGTGCAGCCTCCCCCCCTCAATGCAGCCCGGCCCCCGCTCAGTGGAGGAGCGGCCGGTGTTCTGCCGAGAAAGTTCCCCTCGGCAATGGCGGACCCCCTGTACTGCGCAGGCGCAGCGCTTGCGCAGTACGGGGCTGGGGAACTTTCAGGAAGACACGGCGCCGGTGTCTTGTCGAATTCAGTCCCCTATCATATAGTGTCCTCCCTGTACTGCGCAGGCGCAGTACGGAGGACAAAGGAGACGCCGAAAGTCTCCGAAGTTCAACAGCTGATCGTCAGCTGTACACGGCGCCTGCGCATTTATTCTTACCCTATGTCCAGGATCATTCCCCACTATCCAAGTGGACATAGAGTTAGAATAAATATTTGCCGAGCGCAGCGAGGCCGTGCCCGAAGCGTGGCGAGCGAAGCGAGCCCGCGAGGGGCCCTCTTACACTGCCATCGCTAACAGGTGCCCGAGCGCCGTGTACAGCTGATGGTCAGCTGATCACCTTCGGACATTTTCGGCATCTCCTGCTCCTCCGTACTGCGCAGGCGCAGCGCCTGCGCAGTACGAGGCGGACACTATTTGATACAAGGACACTATATGGCAGAACACCGGCGCCGTGTCTTCTGCTCGCTTCAGTGGAGAGGGGAGGGGCCGTGCAGCCAAAGAAGCCGCTTCATTGGCTGCACGGATCGAGCCCCCTTCCCCTCTCCACTAGAGGCAGCTAGAGCGGCAGCGCCGGCCGCCATTTTGCTGGAGCCCGCTGCTCCAAAAAAAAAAAAAAAAAAAAAAAAAAAAAAAAAAACCAACATTCCCGATTTTCCTTATGGAAAATCCCGATTCGGGACACTCTCCAATCGGGACGAGGGTCCCAAAATCGGGATTGTCCCGGGAAAATCGGGACTGTTGGCAACTATGAGGGGGGGCTGCACTAACTGAGGGGGGGCTGCAGTGAGGGGGGCTGCACTAACTGAGGGAGGGCTGCAGTGAGTGGGGCTGCACTAACTGAGGGGGGGCTGCACTAACTGAGGGGGGGGCTGCACTGAGGGGAGGCTGCACTGAGGGGGGCTGCACTGAGGGGGGAGGCTGTACTAACTGGGGGGGGCTGCACTGAGGGGAGGCTGCACTAACTGGGGGGGCTGCACTAAGGGGGGGAGGCTGCACTAACTGAGTGGGGCTGCACTGAGGGTGGGCTGCACTAACTGAAGGGGGGCTGCACTGAGGGTGGGCTGCACTAACTGAAGGGGGGCTGCACTGAGGGGGGGCTGCATTAACTGAGGGGGGGCTTCACTGAGGGGGGGCTGCACTGAGGGGGGGCTGCACTAACTGAGGGGGGGCTGCACTGGCGGGGGCACCTGATGCAAGGACAGACTCTGGCGGGGGCACCTGATGCAAGGACAGACTCTGCTGGTGGCAGGCGACGTGGCTAGTGACACGCTCAGGGATCCCACTGATTCTGCATTATGGTGAGTTGAATGATTTAATTTTATATTACAATGTAATAATAGAAATAATGCGCTTCAATCATCCTGACACCATAACAACCATGGTGCCGGGATGATTGAAGCGTTAACACCAGGTGTTTGGAGTATCTTTATCTGCTGATTGTTAAACTTTCTAGAATACACATATTTCTATTGTTGTGTAGGACCTGGGGCTGCTGTCCCGTCATTCCTCTCTCCCCCTTTCCCTCTCCCCCTTTCCCTCTCCCCCATTCATCTCAGACTCTAACCATACCCTCTTGAGCCACGCCCACTTTCCGCGTAAGCCACGCCCACTTTCCGCGTAAGCCACGCCCACTTTCCGCGTAAGCCACGCCCATTTTTCGCCGCGGCGCGCTTCGCGCGCCGCAACTATTATTTTTTACTAGGCCACGCCTACAAACGAATGCCCCGCCTCCTAATTATTGATTGGCTCCGCCTACAGCAAAAAAAAGTGTCCCACATATTTTTTTTTCAATGTTGGCAACTATGTTTGCTGTGCACCACTAAAGGGTTTGACTGGGGAGGCCAGAGCTGAAGAGGGGTGAAAGTGAGATGTGGATTGGGGATGCAGAGGTAAGCAGCTGTGGAAGAAGGCAAAGTGCACCCTGTATGTATGTAGCACACCCCTGGCTAAAGTCTCTATTCATGTTTTTCCTGTCCTACACTAGCCATCACGTCTCATCACAGCAGGCATGAACACAATACATCTTTTGTTCTGGGGCTGCACATAAGCCAAAGTTTTGGACAGATGTGCCGATTGGTTGACTGCCTTTGGGCAGGGTCATTAAAACGGAACTTTAGTAATTTTCTCATGTTTCCATCTATTAAGTCTTCTGCCCTTGTTTTAAACTTTGGATAGGAATACATTTTTTTTTTCCTGCAAGTAAATACCTTATAGAGCCCACTTCCTGTTCGTCTGGAAAAAAGCCTAGGCTTATGACATGCACAGCTCTCCTGTGAGAGTTTGCCAGGAAGGGGGGGAGGGGGGGGAGGGGGGGATGAGTCGATGAGTCATAAGAAGGCCAATGAGAGCTGCAGGTGTGCCTCTGTAAATCCAGGAAGTGAACAGGCAGCAGCTTCAGCTGCCCACAGTTAAATGGATGCAGTCAGATTTAGTGGAGGGAGATTTCTGCAGCATATTTGGCAAGTAAAGAATCACAGTATATATAAAATATGTAAAGTGGTTGGAGGGAAGCTTCAGAATGGAAAAGATGTTTTCATTAAAATGTGAGCAGACTGAAGTTCCTCTTTAACTACTTCCCACCCGGCCACTGTACATAAACGGCCAGGTGGGCACTCTCTCCTGAGTGGATGTTCAGGAACGTCCCTCAGAAGAGGGGGCAGGATCGCTTGCGCCCATGCAGCTCGTGTCACCCACACACGGCACATCTCCGATCAGCAGGAGGGCTCTGATTGGCCCTCCTGATCACATGACGGCCGTGTCCATTTACAGCCGTCATGTGATGTAAATACAGAGCTGGTTGCTAGGCAATCGGCTCTCCTCACACAGAAGTTGTCAGTGAGGAGAGGAGAGCGGATCGCTGCAGCTGGCTGGTGATCAGTGACTAGGAGCTGCTTTTTACTCACTGATCAGTCTAGTGTCCCCAAAGTGTAAACACACAAAGTCCAAAACACTAGCGCCCGCCCCCCCAAAAAAACATAACAGTAAAAATCACATGTCCCAATGATTATCTGCACACATGTCCGTGATCACCTGCGCACATCTGTCCATGATCATTTGCGTACATCTGTCCGTGATCACACGAATTATACACTTAACGGGATTTTTTTTACCAAAAAGATTCAGAATACATTTTGGCTTAAATTTATGATAAAATTCGATTTTATTGGATTTCTTTTAAAATAGAAAAAATAGTGTTTTTTTCCAAATTTGCACTCTTTTTCACTTATATCGCAAGAAATAAAGAAAAAAAAAAGCTGTGTGTGAACAAAGTGATAAAAACTTCATTTGGGTACAGCGTTGTAGGACCGCGCAAATGTCATTGAAAGTGTGACAGCGCTGAAAGCTGAAAAGTGGTCTGGGAAGGGAGGGGGTGAAAGTGCCCGGTATTGATGTGGTTAAGCAAAACACCGGTGCAAGTCAATTTTTAACTTCAAAACATTTAAGGTTTTTAATCCATCCAAAATATTCTAAACATTAAAAAGGAATACACAATTAGCTCTTCCTCCAAGTACGAGGTTTTGGGTCAGTTTTATTCTGCCCAACATGGTTTGAATTGCAGCCGATTGCCGATGAAGTGTCTGAAATTCAAGCTGTAAAAAAAAAAAGTAAGCCACCACTGTCCACCAGCACATTAACGTGGTTGTAAAAGTTCAGTTTATATAAAAAAAAACAAAAAAAAAAAAAAAAACCCCTCATGTCATACTTACCCCCGCTGTGCACTGATCTCACTGGGGCTTGTAGTTCTCTTCCTGATTCTGTACAGTGGAGAGGGGAGGGGCCTCTGACCCAGGCAGCAGTCAGCAACAGTGTACAAGCAGAGCAACTCACTTGTACACTGAAGAGTGAAACTTGTAGCTGCCCGGGTCAGAGGCCCCTCCCCTCTACACTGTATACACTCTAAAGGAGAAATACAAGCCCCAGGGAAATGCCGTGAGCACCATAGAGCTGCCGATCGCCGCCTCCCACTCCCCCCACTGCATCCCAAACTGAAAACCAGAGGTGCGTGGGGGGGGGGGGGGGGAATGTTGCGTCTTGGGCCCCCCCACAGCAGCAGAGTGGCTCCGCTGCAGCACTGCCAGCATCATACCCCTAGATCCGACCAGCATCTCTTAGGAGCTTCTCACAGGCCCCCTACTGGCCACGGACCCTCGGTCTGCGTCCAAATGCCTGAATGGTCAGTCCGCCCCCGATTTGAGTCCAGGTGTGTTTGATTATACTGATTGGACTTGATTAGGAAAGCCACACACCTGTCTATATAAGACCTTACAGATCACAGTGCATGTCAGAGCAAATGAGAATCATGAGGTCAAAGGAACTGCCTGAAGAGCTCAGAGACAGAATTGTGGCAAGGCACAGATCTGGCCAAGGTTACAAAAAAAAATAAAAAATTCTGCTGCACTTAAGGTTCCTAACAGCACAATGGCCTCCATAATCCTTAAATGGAAGACGTTTGGGACGACCAGAACCCTTCCTAGAGCTGGCCGTCCAGCGAAACTGAGCCATCAGGGGAGAAGAGCCTTGGTGAGAGGTAAAGAACCCAAAGATCACTGTGGCTGAGCTCCAGAGATGCAGTCGGGAGATGGGAGAAAGTTGTAGAAAGTCAACCATCACTGCAGCCCTCCACCAGTCAGGGCTTTTTGTAGAGTGGTCCGACGGAAGCCTCTCCTCAGTGCAAGACACATGAAAGCCCGCATGGAGTTTGCTAAAAAAAAAAAACAAAAAAAAAAAAAAAAACCACCTGAAGGACTCCAAGATGGTGAGAAATAAGATTCTTTGGTCTGATGAGACCAAGATAGAACTTTTTGGCCTTAATTCTAAGCGGTATGTGTGGAGAAAACCAGGCACTGCTCATCACCTGTCCAATACAGTCCCAACAGTGAAGCATGGTGGTGGCAGCATCATGCTGTGGGGGTGTTTTTCAGCTGCAGGGACAGGACGACTTGTTCGCAATCGAGGGAAAGTTGAATGCGGCCAAGTACAGGGATATCCTGGATGAAAACCTTCTCCAGAGTGCTCAGGACCTCAGACTGGACCGAAGGTTTACCTTCCAATAAGATAATGACCCTAAGCACACAGCAAAAATAACTAAGGAGTGACTTCACAACAACTCCGTGACTGTTCTTGAATGGCCCAGCCAGAGCCCTGACCTAAACCCAATTGAGCATCTCTGGAGAGACCTAAAAATGTCTGTCCACCAACGTTTACCATCCAACCTGACAGAACTGGAGAGGATCTGCAAGGAGGAATGGCAGAGGATCCCCAAATCCAGGTGTGAAAAACTTGTTGCATCTTTCCCAAAAAGACTCATGGCTGTATTAGATCAAAAGGGGGCTTCTACTAAATACTGAGCAAAGGGTCTGAATACTTAGGACCATGTGATATTTCAGTTTTTATTTAATAAATCTGCAAAAAATGTCAACAATTCTGTGTTTTTCTGTCAATATGGGGTGCTGTGTGTACATTGAGGAAAAAAAATGAACTTAAATAATTTTATCAAATTGCTGCAATATAACAAAGAGTGAAAAAAAATGTAAGGGGGTCTGAATACATATGTATATTTTACTCAAGAGTCCCCCTTTACATCAGAGTTCCCTTTCACTGTAAGAGGGGACTCCAGACTGATTTAAGAGAGAGTACTCCAACATAACGGATGCTCTGGGAAACCCTATTTAAGGGGGAACACTGAGAACTCCGATGTATGGAGAGGACTCTGGTGTAAGGGGAACACTGTGGCCTCTGGTGAAAAAGGGGAAATCTGATGTAAGGGGTGCTCCGAGAACCCTGATTTACCTTAGTGTACTCAGAGGCAGGAGAGAGAAGGGGGGGGATACTTCAGTCACAGACAGGGATGGATGGTGAGCTCACTCACCCCTTGGCAATCAGCACCTCTAATCCAGATGTATCTGAGGCTGCTGAACTTCAAATTTCCGGCCCCAACCTACTTTCCTATTCTGGAGGCACAGCGCCGGGGATTGGAGTGTGGGCAGACAGAGGGGTGGGGGAGCAGATCGCACCCTCTCTCGTATGTATGTGGTTGGGGGGGGGGGGTTGTTCATGTTGGTTTGGGCACTGTTAAAGAGTGTAACAGACACTCAGCTTAGACAACTGCAGCAAGCAACCCTGCTGGGGAGGCCATAGTCCAGTCTAAATAAAGTGTCTGAGTTTCAAGCAGTCTGAAACCTGGACGCATGATTCCAAACCCGAACTTTCTGGATTAATCCTGGACAGGTGGCAACCCTATACCCAAGTGTAGTTTTATATGTGAGGGGGGTGTAGTAGGCATGATACACTGGGAGCTTCTTCTGCACCACAGAATTTCTCCCGTCCATCAGAAGCCTCGATAGCTGAAGAGGATTCTTTTCTCAACTTCCTCCAATAGCAGCCTCAGTCTCAGTGAGGTGCCGCTGGCTAGTGAGGGCAGCCTGACCTTACCATCTCCCTTTGTCATGTCACTTATATCAGGGCTTGACAAAATTTACTTTGAATCTAGGAGCCAGAAATTTTTTTTTTTTTTTTTTTTTAAATATAATAAATACATTTTTTTGTAAACAAATCTTAGGGGTGGAACATGTTCCCGAATTTGTACTTACCCTTTAACCCTTTTGCTGCCAGAGGCATTTTTTGCACACGTTACAAAAAAAAAAAAAATCATTTTAGGCCTGAAGATTACATAAAAACCCCAATCCTTATACATTTTCTGAAAGCAGACACCCTAGAGCATTGTTTCTCAACTCCAGTCCTCAAGGCGCCCCAACAGGTCATGTTTTCAGGCTCTCCATTATTTTGCACAGGTGATTTGATCAGTTTCACTGCCTTAGTAATTACCACAGCTGTTTCATCTGAGGGAAATCCTGAAAACATGACCTGTTGGGGCGCCTTGAGGACTGGAATTGAGAAACACTGCCCTAGAGAACAAAATAGTGATAGCTCCAAGTTTTTATGTCACACGATATTACCACAAAAGGTTTAAGATACAAAATTTCAGAAAGAAAAAAAAAAAAAAAATAGAAAAAAATAAAATAAACCACCTACACGCAGGGTGGTGCACGTGGGGTGTGGAAACATTCTGGCGGCAGCCAAGGCACAAGGACGCTATTTCTTTCTTGTCATGGTGACCTGGCGATTGCTTGAGCCCTGTATTATATATGACCCCAGATCAGGAGAAGCCACCTTCATTCTTGGCAGGTTAGAGTGAAATCTCTAAAACGGAGTACAGAGAGGGTGGGACAACGTAATCCTAGACCTACCCAGTTTCGAAAAAAAAAAAACCTTTAGCACCCTTCAGCTCTCCTTCAAGAGTCCTCCAGATCCCTTTAGTTCCATGCGCCCCACTGATGTAAAAAAGTCAAGAGTCTCCAGATTGACTCAGGTATCAAATACCCTCCACTAACTGCACCATTTTCCCCCCCCTCTTAGAAACACCACCATGTCAAGGACCACTGACACAGGAACATGTCCTTTGCCACTTCGCCCATTTTCTTTTGTCTACCACAACTATTGGTACCATTTTAGCACCTGCCACCAACATTACATACATTTCAATTCAGTGTGCACCATATTGGCCCCATCCTCCTGGCCAGTCACCAACAAGCACCTTCACCCTGAGCACTGGATGACCTTGTCCCAGCGTTGCACACACTTCCTACATTTTGGCCAAGCCAGCAGGAAATCTGTTGAAATTTGAGCCAGTTTTAAGGAGAACTTGGCCTCCTGCAACTCTTGCTTAAGGTGGGTCTCAAATCCTGAAAACGTACTTTGCGGCGGTGAGATAATTGGTTCAATACTTGTACTTGTGTTGAAAAGCAAGTCTGCCGGACCTTCACACCACATGAGAGGCAGACGTCAGCGGCTGCATGCAAAGTGAATATCTTCTAAACCGTACAGGTTAAGGAGATATTCACTTTACCTACAGGTAAGCCTCAGACTTACCTGTAGGTAAAAATACAAAAAAGTGTACACAACCACTTTAACTGGTTGCCACCCGCCCACTGCCAAATGATGATAGAGCAGTGCGGCTCTTGTTCTGGGATGGCGTCATATGACAGCGTTCTAGAGCGACCGCTCTCGCACGCCTGCGCCATGTTGCTAGGATACAGTGCGATCTCGATTTGTGTAAAGAGCCATGTCTGTGGCTCTTTAACCATGTGATCGGCTGTGTCCAATCACAGCCGGTCACACGTAAACAGGGGGATGCCAGTAATCGGCTCTCCTCGCCTCACAGGGGAACATCTAGGAATGTAATCAGGGCACTGAACAGTGCCCTGATTTCAAGAAATATAGTGTCACAATACAGTGCCCACCAGTGGCAGCAATTCGTGCCCGCAAGTGCCCATTAGCCATGCCAATCAGTGCTGCCCATCTGTACCACCTAACCGTGCCCACCAGTGCTGCCTATCAGTGCAGGCGAAAAATTACTTAGTTACAAAATTTACTGAGTAGTAATGGTGGCAATCAGCGGCTTCTAGCAAGACTGAGATCTTGCGGCGGACAAAATAAAAGACACTGACACTTTTTGGGGACCAGTAACACCAATAGTGATCAGTGCTAAACACACACACACACACACACACAGTCACTGTACTAATGGCTGGGAAGGGGTTAACATCAGGTGCAATCAAAGGGTAAATGTGTTCCTAGCCTGTGCACTGTGTGGAGGGACTTTACCAAGGGAAAAAAAAAAAAAAAAGGGGATCCATGTCCCTGCTTTGCAGGAACACTGGATCAAAGCCTTCACTCTGATAGGACGATCTGTCTTGTTTACATAGGCAGATTGTCCATTGCACAGGCAGAATGACAATCTGTGGTATCGCCACTTGGCTCCCATTTTATGGGATCACAGCGGGAGCAGGCCGCCGACAACGCATGTGCAGACCCGGAAGCATCAGATCACATACTAGGTACGTGAGCTGGTGCAGAGCGGCCGCCCTGCTGCAATACATCTGTGGTGGGCAGTCATGAAGCAGTTAAGGAAGTTTGGAGACCCCAGAATAGAATAGAGACCTCTGAAAAATATTCTGGCATCTTACCTTCCTTTAACTGCCATGAGGTACATTTCAAGAGAAAAAAAAAAAAAGGCGCCCCCACATCCATCATAAAAAGAAAAAAAAAAAAAAGAAGATTTACATGCAACAGCACCTTGTCTATATGAAAAATCATATGACATACCACTATGTTCAATTCCAAGGGGTGGGCTAGGGTATTATATGGACCCACTGGGACCCATGGTAGGACCAGTCCTGGGCATTTAGTCTCTATTTTGATCAGTTGATCCTGCCAGTAATGGATATACAGTCCTTGGGCAACCAATGACAGAAGTGTTAGGCACTGGTGACAACACTGCTTTCCCATAGATACAGTATAGTGAGTGTTGTCACCTTAAAACTGCTGTCACCAGGGAAGAAGGAAAAAAGAAACCCACCTAATGTAGCCCCCATATAGAATTGATAAAGTGCAATATTAGAGCATGTTCCCGGGTATGGATACAAAACCACTATAAGATACGAGAATGCAGCACATCCAAGACCAACGTTGGGTTATGACATACAGATAAAGAGTGAGGAGCTCATAACTACAAACTAAGAAACCCATCACCGTGATGAAACAACATTTTCCATCACACCATCGGCTTCCTGTCTGGTAATCCCTCTACACCAACATCCTGCCCAAAAATCCTAATCAGCAACCAATGGTCAGCCGGCTTCAGCCTGAAATGGCTACTATTAGGAAACACACTCTTCCTGCAACTATAAAGAAAATATATATTTTTTTAAAAAGTGTTCCTGCATGAAATGTCAGCCAACGCACATATTTGAGAACATGTCTCAGCATGGTCTACGTCACAATGTAAAAAGAATAAAAATAAATAAAGTGATCCCAAAACAGTCAAAAACCTACCCTTGTGTGCCAAAAATGATCACCCATTAAGCCCTGTGCATGAAAAAAAAAAAAAAAAAAAATTCTGCTTGCTGAATCTTAGATTTACTTTCATCAAAACGCATGATAGAGAGTTCAGTGGCAAGGCACACCAAATGCTCACCGTACAGATGTGAATGGGGTCTTATTTAATGCAATTAGCAGATAACTGAAAGCCACAGCAAATATTTAATTGAACTAAAATGTTTGCCAGTTTAAAAAAAAACAAAAAAAAACAAAAAAAAAAAAAAAACAAAACCATTGGGGCTCTTTCACATGGGTGGCGTGATAAGAAAACCAGGTGGATGAGCTGTAGTTTCTTCCTTTGGACACACAGAGCTGATCGAGGTAAAGGGCCAATCACAGCAGCCCTTTACCATGTGATCAGCTGTGTAATCACAGCTGATCTCACGTGAATTCCAATAATCAGCCATTTCTTTTCCTAAGCAGTGCCACTGAGGAAAGGAAAGCCGATCAACTACCCCAACATCTTTACTGATCAGTGCAGCCCCAAAAAAAGGATTCTTCAAAATTCTATAAAGAATCCCCCCGGCCCTCCAAAATTTGTTTTGCAAAAAAAATTAAAAATAACAAAAAAAAAAAAAAAAGTGAATACCAAAAGAAAGCTCTGAAAAAAAAAAAATCCATATGGGTACGGTGTTGGAAGACTGCGCAATTGTCAAAGTGCGTTCACACTGAAACCTGAAAACTGGTCAGGAAGGGGGTGAAAGTGCCCAATATGCAAGTGGATTAACCACTTCAGCCCCGGAAGGATTTGCCCCCTTAATGACCAAGCCATTTTATTTTTTTTGCGATACGGCACTGCGTCGCTTTGACAATTGCGCGGTTGTGCAAACAAAATTTAAACAATCCCCCCCCCCCAAAAGGGTATTCATCAGTTTAGGCCAATATATACTCTGTTTTACAAAAAATAACGCAATAGGTGTATATTGATTGGTTTGCGCAAAAGTTATCATGTCTACAAACTATGAGATATATTTAGGGACTTTTTTTTTTAATTGTTTTTACTGGTAATGGCAACAATTAGCAGCACTTCGACATTGCGGCAGACAAATCTGACCCCAAATGACACTTTGGGGGACCAGTGACATTACAGTGATCAGTGCTATACAAATGCACTGATCAATGTAAAAATGATACTGGCGGTGAAGGGTGTTAACACTGGGGGATGATCAAGGGGTTAACTGTTCTAATCATCCAGTCTGCCGGACCCACAAGCACACTCCCGCGGCAGGCGCCATCTTTTACGCAAAGACGATGTACACCTATGGCGGTTTGCGCAGGAGCACCAACCTGCTGCAGTATAATGACGGCGGCTGGTCGGAAAGCGGTTAAGAAAGCTTCAAAGTAACTTTTTCAAGATCAAGTCAATATTTTTTTCATCCATCGTTACTGGGCTCTTTAACCACTTGCCGACCGCCGCATGCCGATGTACATCCCTACTTGGGGGACGGATATAGTTATGGCAGCAGCTAGCTGCCATAACCCCGGTATCCCCTTGTTCAGCCGGCTACAAGATAAAAGTGGTCTCTGCGGCGGATTCCCTGCGAGATCACTTTTAATCGGTGGCAGGAGAGGGCCCCCCCCTCCCGCCGCCACTTACCGGAGCTGTCGGCAGCAGTGGAGGCGATCGCGTCCTCTCACTTGCTGTGCATGGAGACGAGTGAGGGGAAGATGGCCCCCACCCATCTCCATGACACTGCAGGGAGGAAGCGACGTCAAAACGTCACTTCCGCCCACACGTCTTAAAAGCACATTTTTTCAAATGACAATTTTTTTTTTTGCATTCAAGTCCAAATATGAGATCTGAGGACTTTTTGACCCCAGATCTCATATTGAAGAGGTCCTGTCATGCTTTTTTTCTATTACAAGGGATGTTTACATTCCTTGGAAAAGGAATAAAAGTGACCCAAATTAAAAAAAAAAATAAAAAAAAAAAATAAAAGTGTAAAAATAAATTAAAAAAAAAAAAAAAAAAATTTTTTCTTTTTAACGCCACATCCCGCCGAGCTCGCGCGCAGAAGCAAATGCATATGAGTAGTGGCTGCATATGAAAACGGTGGTCAAACCACACATGTGAGGTATCGCCACAATCTTTGGAGCGAGAGCAATCATTCTAGCCCTAGACCTCCTCGGTAACTCAAAACATGCAACCTGTAGAATTTTTTAAACGTCGCCTATGGAGATTTAAGGGTAAAAGTTTGACGCCATTCCATGAGTGGGCGCAATTTTGAAGCGTGACATGTTGGGTATCAATTTACTTGGTGTAACATTATCTTTCACAATATAAAAAAAGAATAAAAAGAATATGGGCTGACTTTACTGTTGTCTTATTTTTTTTATTCAAAAAAGTGAATTTTTTGCCAAAAAAAGTGTGCTTGTAAGACCGCTGTGCAAATACGGTGTGAAAAAAAAGTATTGCAATGACCGCCATTTTATTCTCTAGTGTGTTAGAAAAAAAATATATATGTTTGGGGGTTCTAAGTAACTTTCTAGCAAAAAAAACAGTTTTAAACATGTAAACACCAAAATCTCAAGACGAGGCTGGTCCTTAAGTGGTTAAACGGTGCAGGGCCCAGAGGCCAGTGTCTTCTCTGCCTATTTGGTAACCAAGAACTGGGGATTCCCGAATCCACACAAGCAAGATGGACGGAGGAATCCTTCCCGCTTTCCTATTGGGCTCCACCGCTGTCAGAATACGCTGATCAGCACTGCAGACCTCTGTTCAAACTAACATTTCTGAATATCCCATTTGACGACAAAAAAAAAAAAATCATTGGGCCGACTTGTGTTGCGTAGGGACCAGCCCACAGATTCTATTCCGTCAGTCCCTGTACACCAGATGAATTTCAATCCATCTATGGGAAGCTTTAGTAGTAAGTTGCGGTGGGAAATTGCTCTTCTCTTGCTCTAGTGTTTCAGAGTTTGTCATTTCCAGGGAGACCGATATGAGTCAGTGACTTTCCCACCATCATGACTCAGGACTGCAGACCGCACCTCGCAGACTACATTTTACATTCACAATACTCTCAGAAAATGGAGATCCCCACATACCTCCCACATTGTCCTCCCAATGACGTGCTTCTCCGTAGACTTCTAACCCTCGGTTCACTTCTATGCGCACGTGTACGAACTGCGTTTTCCTCGGGCACGGCAGCCAAATGACCCAGCTGCCCAGCCTGCATTTCCTGCAGAAAAAGTTGCATGCACCTTTTTTCAAAACGTGGCCTACAGAGAAGGCGCATTGTCATTTTGATTATGCGATTTTCCTGCAGTTCCTGCACCCTCAAAACGTGCTGCCTTTTTTACATGAGGAAGTGCCATACATGCAATCAGGCAGGCCCTTGCACTACATGGTTTAGGTAAATCTGAAGACAAAAATCAGCAGAAAATCTGATAGTGTGTATGGGGCTTTACTCTTAGGGCCTCGGCAACTACTGGGTGGCAAGGAGATAAGCAGGGAGGCGGCTGGCCAGGACTTGAGCCAAGGCAGAAGAACATGCGAGTGGAGCTGAATGGGCATGCGCCCGAAACCGAAGAATTAGTCCCTCCACTCTGACCAGCACATGATCATCAGCAAGGGGCACAGATAATGGAAAAAATAAGCCATAAGCTAGTAGGAGCGGCAGAGGAGGAGGAGGGGGGGGGGGGGGCAATTCAGATTTTTTTTTTTATTCTGCACAGGCTGTCTTTGAAATTGCCCCAGCCCCTGTTCAAATTCAATCCTGGGACAAAACTGGGGACAGACTTGGTCCGGGACAGTGTCCTCAATCCGGGGACTGTCCCCAGAAATCGGGGATGTCTGGTCACCCTACCCCATTCCCACCTGAGCTCAGTGGGACCGCACTTTACACATTAATGTGCACTTGAATGAGCTGCCCTACGCACAACAAATGCCCCAAAGTAGCTAAAGGACCTTTTCAGTCTTGGAGCAATGGGCGTAACTTTGGTGCGCATTTTGGCACATTTGTCTGGCAAAAATGAATGGCTCCGCAAATGTGACCCACAATGAAAGCAAGTGGGGAAGGAAAGGAATGCGCAGGGGGCGTGCCTGGGCACACCCTCATCACCAAGGCTGTCAACCATGCAGGGTCTAAAAACTTGCTACAGTTGCTCCACATCTCTGCATACTTAGCCAATAGGAACCACACTGTAGCCGCCCCTTTCCCAGCACGCGTTATTTGACTTCATAACAGGAGGTGCATTAGTTTTGGCAAAGTTTGGTTATTTGTATAAAGATTATATGGCCAGATAGTAACGTGTATGGGGACCCCTTAGAGCCATGTCACAGCAACTCTGCAGCAAACTCATAGGTGTGCACAGCCTATTGCATTAGGGTGTGCACCCCAAAACGCAAACATATTTGCATGCGTATATACTGTAAGAGGTTGAGTCAGTACACCATGTCAGTTTTTATTTTTATAACTTTTACAGTTTTAGGCTTTGGTGAAATATCATGGGTCTAAACAGGGGGAATCTGCATCACACAGGGTGAGCCCAGGCACACGCCTATAAGCAAAATCATGTAGCAGCTCCAGATATCCGCTTACTTCTCAGCCAGATACATTTGCAGCCAAAGTTATTGATGTGGCCGACTACAATGCACAGATCTACAGATCACTGGGGTGGCATTGCCTAAAGCCGGACACACTAGTTTTTGTGCAACCCCATGCGTTGCACGGAAAAAAAAAAAAATATATATATATATTTTTTTGACAGCTCTGGTTGGAGCCGCTGTACTAACCATGCAAGATTAGTGCAGCAATCCTCCCCCCCCCCAGCTGTTCTGACAGTGAGACGGCCCCCCTGCCAGAACACACCAATCAGCGCTCTCTGCTGCTGCATAGCTCCCAACTGTCCCAAATTTTTAGGGACTGTCCCTGATTTGGAACAATGTCCCTCTGTCACCCTTTCCTCCTCATTTGTCCAATCTATATAGTTTTATATAAAATGCACTTTCATTCAAAGTGTTCCCCAGTGCTAAACCTTTCATCCAATTTCTACATTTGTAAATGTCAAAAGCCAGTATAAAAGGAATATTAGTGGTAAAAAAGCACTTGTGAGTTTAACTAATAATTGTTTTTTGTATACTTCTCCTTTAAGGGGGTGTGGCAGGGGTGTGTCCTATGCCTACATACTTGCTAAGAGGTGTCCCTCGTTCCCATCTCAAAAAGTTGGGCGGTATGGTGCTGGCATGTCCCAGCATGCACATTCAACAGAAGCCAGCAGAACGGCTGGCTTCTGTCAAATAGACCAACATACACATGGGCAGAATGTTGGCCAGTATTTTTGTACCTGAAAATGTCTCGACATTCTGCCCATGTGTATGGGGCTTAAGGGTCATCATATATGTGAATCAACATTAGAGTTACAACAAAAAAACCAAACAAAAAAACCAAACAAAAAAACCAAACAAAAAAAAACCAAACAAAAAAAAACCAAACAAAAAAACCAAACAAAAAAAACAAACAAAAAAAACAAAGTGCTCAATAGTGTGTGTGTGTCTCAAGCAAACAAACCTGCCCCCCTCACAGAAGACAAACCAGAAAGGCGATGTTTCCCCATGGGAGACGGACTGGGAAGGCAGCGATCGGAGGCATTGCCATGAGGAGGCAGATGGGATCTGATGAGAAGCTTGCCGAGGGAATAGCCGGGGCTTCTCCTGATTGGCCGGGTTCCTGATTGGCCAGGAGGAGAATCAGGAGGACAATAGAAAACATTAATTTTCTATTGTCACAACTGGGTGGGCTCAGGGCACAGTGCTCTGTGCCCCGGGCCCACCCTTTTTTTAAGCCAATTAGAGCCATCGGATCTAATCATGTGCAAACAAAAAAATAAAAAAATAAAAAACCACACACACACGAATCCATGCGTCCAGAGCCCTGCATGTAGATTATGGACCAGGTGCATGGATTAGGGGGTGGCGCCCTGTATGGACGAGCAGCCACTGTTGGATAACATGCGTAGCTAATAAAGCCAGTGATTCTGGAAGGGCTCATTCACAGGTGGCAGTGCTTGCCTCCTCTAAAAAGCAGTTTGTGGTGGATTGCTTTCCAGAGGGGAGTAGACCAGTGGCAAACAGGCAAAGATGACATCACGTCCCCAATGCCTTTTTTTTTTTTTGACAGCCAAATAGGAGTTGTGTATGCAACACTGCACAGCCATTGTGAACCAAGCACTTGGCTCATGGTTGCAGCACTGCCCCATTCACTACAATGGGCCAGGGTCACATTTGGCATGGGTACTGCTAATGGACCACAAAAGGGGTATCATTTCTGCAAAAGCTACAACCCTGGGATGGCTGCATGCTCGTTTGGGTGGGTGATAAAACTGTAGCTCAGCTACCTTTTTTACTGCACCCCCCCAGCCAGCCATGTGAATGAGGCCTTACTAGCAACAAATGCTGCAAAAAGGGCTCAGAAAAGTACAACCCACTAGAAAATTTTGCAACACAGATCATTCCATTTTTTCTTGGCCAAAAAAAAAAAAAAAACTTTGAAGAACATTTCTGTAATAGTTACCAACCCTTGCTACACAGTTACTGGTGTGGCCGAGTCTTGCTACACAATTGCTAGTGTGGTATGGGCCCGGAAGATCACACTTACTGTTCAAATAAAACAAAATGAATAAAGCCAAGTAGTTCTAGAAATAGACGCCATTGCTGGTGCAGCCGGCCCCTTGCTACACCATTACCACCGATCTGGACCTGGAAGATCAAGCTCAAGCTGTGGCATCACTATGAGGGTGCGGACCGCACCCAGGTGACACCATCAAGTAAGAAGTGATATCTCGATGGTGTCAACGCCATCCAAGACAGCGCACGGAACAGCGCTACGGCAGCCACTGAATCATATAGACCCCCTTTCACATTGGGGCCGCCCGTGCTTTAGCACTAAAGCGACGCTCATTTTAGTTGCGCTTTATTGCTGTTTAAGCGGTGCTTTTCAGCTGCTAGCAGGGCGCTTTTAACCCCTGCTAGCAGCCGAAGGGGTTACAAGATGCACGTGTTGCGGCAGATCAAAAGCACTTTTCAGGCGCTTTGAAATCGCTGCCTATTCATTGCAATGGGCAGGGGGCGGTTTGGGAGCGGTGCATACACCGCTCCAAAACCACCCCAAAGATGCTGCTTGCAGGACTTTTTCTAACATCCTGCAAGCCACCGCCCCTTTTGAAAGCACTCGGGCAGCATGGGAGGCAGTTTTCTGGCACTTTACAGGTGCCATTTCTAGCGCTAAAACACCTGAAAACTGACTCAGTGGGAAAGGGGTCTTATCGGCATGCACCGTGCCTGTGCGCTGCTGGCCTGAAGCTAACCTGCCCTGCAGGGCGCTGTGGCAGGCTAGACAGGAAAGAGCCCTGATGCAAGTGAAAGGGAGGAGGCGACATCAACCCTTGTGATGCCATTAGGCTTGAGGCCCCTTCACATGGGCAATAAAAAAAAAACCCCACCACACTCTGACAGGTGGACTTGACCAGAAGGTCCATGCACCGGCAGGTGTAAGCAGACCGCCTATATCTGAGACACAAAAAAAAAAAATTTATAATAACACACACACACACACACACACACACACACACACACACACACACACACACACACACACAAAGCCAAGTGCTCTAGAAATAGACACCATTGATTGTAAGCATAATGTACCTAGACACTATAAGGAGTTCCATAACAGCGACCCTATGGCATCACAATTTATTGCTATTGATAAATATGTCCCACCTTGGAGGGGAGGTGCCAGGACCAGAGGCGTCTCCCGTCTAGAGACATTCTGGATCTATGAGCTGCAGTCCCACTCTCCATTCGGAACGAACGTTGAGTGGGACATCAATGAGTTTATTAATGAATCCTAGTTGTATCAGATGCTAGTATCCTGTCTAGTTTTATAATCCCAACACTGTTTATAATTTTGAAGTGTACTTAACACAGATAACATTATGTACATATATCGTGTTTATTTATGATCGTTATTGTGGTCCCTTTAGGAGAATCCATCTCGGATAGAGATAAAGCTATAATAATATCTACATTTGTAATGGGGGCGATCTTTTTAAGATGTACCACTTACCATCACTGGTTTTACAGAAGAGTATTAGTTATTTTTGGACATTGTCCTTTATTTAGGTTTTGAGTCTTTTTATTGGGCAGAGGTATTACATCATAATCTTAATAGTATATTTCTTGTTCATCAGATTTAGGTTATATTCCAGTTATTTTTCCAATACATTAAGATTTTTCTTTGGGGGGGATTCACCTACATGTGATTGTACTGTGAAGCCTGATACGTTCCCTTTCTCCACCCATTTCATCCAGTTTATGAGATACGTGATGATTAGGTGTTACATCTACATTTATTGGAAATACTCGATGCTGTAAAATGTGGACTTCGGTGGGTTTACGATTTGACGAGGCGCCACGCCCACATGTTCGTCACTACGTTTATTTGAGCGTATTCTTGTACGTCACTCTAGGTGGACATCATCTGACCTAATGCGTGTTGCTCTAGGTCAGGGATGGCGAACCTTGGCACTCCAGATGTTTTGGAACGACATTTCCCATGATGCTTAGCTACACTTCTGATTGCATGAGCATCATGGAAAATGTAGTTCCAAAACATCTGGGGTGCCAAGGTTCGCCATCCCTGGCCTAGGCAATGTCGTTTAGATTTTGGAACGCACGTTCCGCTGCGATATTGAGTCGTGGGCACGCAAGCCCTTCCGCCATCTTGGGTCACCTGAACGGACACTTGTACGTCGCTCACTACGAACGTTAGGTGCATTTACATTTTTTCTTTTGGAACGCACGCCTCGCTACCATACTGAGTCGTGGAACGCATGCCGGTCCGCCATTTTGAGCAAACCAGAAGTGCACATCCAAATTGACAGTGTCACAGCGCGAGCTGGATTCTCATCATTGGGGTCACATTGTCTTTATAAGCAAGTCTGGCTGCAGTGGAGGGAGACCCCAGACGAAGTCTAATGAGACGAAACGTGTTGGGAAGGACTCCACTGCTGCCAATACCTCTTTTCAAGCACTTGAATATCACTTTCCAAATGTGAGTGTTTTACCTATTAAAATTTTAACAGATTATACACAATTATGCTATGTGGCCCTTTCTTTTCATGTTCCTCATCCAATTAACCAACACATATCTGATGTGCAACTACCCCTGCATGGAGATCAAGTTCCTATAAAGTGTCGGGACGCCCTGGGTTTTTAACCGCAGAGGATCCCCAAGATTCCATCCTGGTTGCCATTTTAATATACAAGCCTGTTTGTTAGACTCATAGAACATATGTTCTTTTGAGTTCAAACCATCTGGTAAGCTTATGTCTGCCTTGATGGGGGCTTTACTGCACTGATGCTTCTGGCTTTATCCATTACACTTTGATACCATTGTGGTGAATTGGACCCTTCTCTTCCTTCACTATATACTGTGGACTTTAAAGTTTTCATGGATTTTTTTTTTTTTTTTTTTAATTTTTCATCTCTTTTGTTTACCAGGCACATATATGCGATATTTTTGTGATTTTTTTTGTTTATGTTATTATGGTTTGTACATTCTAATTGATCCACTGATATTTCATGATTCACCTTTCAAGGTTATTAGTTGGTATTTACCAACCTAATCAGTTTAGCGCTACACTTATACATCTTTGCTATTGGAACAAATCATCTGTTTGTTGTGTGAGATGCTATACCAGTTTAGACAGCGCGGGGTACACCCTTTTTTTTAATCACCAAATAGACACCATTGCCAGCAAAGCCGGTTCCTTGCTACAACATTGCCATCACAGCCATTCACTACGACGCAATTGCCACTGATGTTGACTTGGACGATCAGTCCTACTGCTCAATAAAAAAACAAAAAAAAAAAAAAAAAACCAAACCCCCAAACACCACGCGCACACACACACACACAACATAGTCAATGTGACAGGCTCTTGTTACACCATTGCCATCACAGCCCAGCCCTTGCTATGGCTTTGCCACTGATGTTGACCTGGAAGATCAGGCTTACAGCTAAATAAAAATTAAAAATACAAAGCTAAGTGTTTCTAGATAAAATAAAATAAAAAAACACCACACCCCACACAACATTGTGGCTAGTAGCCCTTGCCACACCATTGCCAGAAAAGACATTCTTTGCCACACTAATGTGGATCTGCAAGTTAAGGCTTATTGCTCAATCAAAAAAAACAAAAAACAAAACTATATATATATATATATATATATATATATATATATATATATATATATATATATATATATATATATTATTATTATATCTCTTTTAAAAAACAGCCAAACGTTTCTAGAAAGGACACTTTAGAAGCTTTGTTTGCAAACATTATCTAGTTGTCTCTTTGTAAGTTAAACACAATTAAAACTGCAACAAAGTAACCCACATCACTGACACACCCAACACAACTTCCCCCTGCACTGGAGATCTCATGAATGATGGATACAAAGATTCTTCTAGGATGAAAGGTTTATAACCAGTGCATGGAATGTGATTCCCCCCCCCCCCCAATATGACACTTGTATGGATTTACCATCAGACTTGCATCCTTCCTCTGTCTTCTCCCAGCAGATCTCACAGAAAAACTACAAGGCTCTTTCTTTAAAAACTTGGCACTTGTGCTTAGCCCCGCCCACCGGCTGCTGCAGCCTCCCTGATGACAGCTCTATTTATGGAGAACCCCATCCAGCTTCAGCATGATCACTGCTCTCCTCCTATTGGCCAGCAGCAGCCAGACCCGCCCCCTCCAGTTTCCCTTTACCCCTTCACTGCCAGAGGAAATTGAATCTTGCTGTGAAGAATGTGGAATTCTGGGTTTCCTTTCCAGGTTTTTGTCCCTCCATATATTGTGTGGCCACACCTGAGCCGGCCTCTGCCCAGCTGGGACTTGTAGTGCCCCTGGCGAGGCGTGCCGGGAGGGCGAGGGTTAAGAGCGATATTTTGTCTTTCTTTAACTCTTCCTTCCCCAGTGGTGGGGATTTCCTTTATAAGAATAAGAAAAATCCATCTCTCTCTCTCTCTTTGGGCTCGTTTACACTCTGCGGTGGATCGCTTTTCAGAGGGCGTTTGACAAGCAGTGGGGAGACAACATGATTCCTTCTTTTTTTTAAACCCGAAGGAGCGGCGCACACCGGAAAGGAAAGGCGCATTTCGCGTGCGTTTTCCTGCACCGCGCTCCAGTCCTCGTTCACACTTGTGCGACTTGTCATGCGACTTTGGACTTCACAGTCGCATTACAAGTCGTACCGCCATGTTTTCCAATCTTAACTGTTCATATCTGTGCGACTTAGGCCCCTATCCCACTTGTGCGACTTTTCCTGCGACTTAGGACTGCAAAGTCGCATGACAAGTCGTTTCACACTTGCACGTCTCCAACGTTGCTTTGGAATGCAACTTTGACGCAACTTGTGGATGGGTACGACTTGGGTGCGACTTTGGCTTTGGCCAGTGATAATGGACAACTGTTGCACAACCGTCGCATGAAAAACATTCAGGTGCGGGTTTCATGCGACTTTTGAGGATAAACATCGAAGTCTATGGCCCTCAAGTCGCATGAAAGTCAGACCAAAGTAGGGCACGAACTGCTTTGCAGTCACTGCGACTTTAAGTCGTATAGACGCCGTGAACTGGAAAATGCGGGGTGTGACTTGTCACATGACGAGTCGCACAAGTGTGAATGGAGCCTTACCCATGTTTGGCACATCAATAGATTGCGTTGTCAACTGTAGATTGATAATCCTGTTGAGAGAGATTGTTTAGAAAAAAATATTAATTCACCATTAGGCTAGGTTTCTACTATTGCGACCTGAAAGTCGTGCGTTCTTTTGCCACCATTTTGATGCGACTTGAAGCAATGCCTGTGTATTCTTGAGGTCTATGGACCTCAAGTCACATCAAAGTCGCACCAAAGTAGTGCAGGGACTACTTTGAAGTCGCTGCGATTTGAAGTGGCACCTATATGAACGGTACTCATTGGAAATCATGGGGTAAGACTTGCCATGCGACTTTACAGTCCCAAGTCGCAGGACAAGTCACACAAGTGAGCCTTATTGGTGAGATTGTACATTGTATAGTGTATGGCCAGCTTTAGACCTAGCGATGACCTAACTGTCCCCTCCCCCCTCCTAACACCTATGCTAGCTAACCTGTGTAAAAGATATGTACTTACCTATTTTCCATACATGTCCAGCATCATCTAGCCCTTTACTCCCCAGCCTGACTCTCCCTGTCCCCCCCCCCTCCCAATTAGGCTGGGGGCAAACTAGAACGATGCCAGACATCGCATGTGATTCATTGCATTGCTGTGCAGATCACATGCGATGTCTGTGCGATGCAAATTCAGCCATACAAGCTGTATGGTTGAAAAAGCATCGCAATCGCACCAAAATGGTGCAGGACCCTTCTTTTGGTCCGCACTGAAATGTGTTCAATTCCTCCCCATTCGACAATTCACACTGCGATTTGTGAACCGATCTGGGGGTGTTATTAACTTTACATTGACACCCGCGGCGGTTCACAGATATCAGTGTGAACCGCCTGCGATTCAGGTGCGATGCGGGAACCAGCACAGGAATCGCAGGGCTTCCCGCATCACGCCAGTGAGAACCCAGCCTTAACGCTGAAAGCAGTAGAAAACCCAAAAGAAAACCTTTATTATATTTCAGCTTATCAATTTTATAGATGCGACGGCTGCATTCGTTTTCTTTTTTTAGGCTTTCTTTCTTCTATTTTCATCTGGTGATCCAGCCAGCAAGTCTGTTCCTTTCAAAAGCACAAGCTCTCCTGCAGTTACAGGGATGAGACAAACCATTTAATACTGGCAGGACTCAGGAGTGCTTCCTTTATCCCAAAAGGATGCTGTAACCGATTATAAAGTGTGATCTGGAGTTTAGGGCCCGTGGCGGCTGGTGGTATGTTTTTTGGGGGGGTCCGCACCAGCCCCCCCATTTACCCCATCTAGGTCGCAGCCAGCGCTTCCTCCGGGCTTCCCCTGCGTCTCCTCCTCCTCCTCAGCATCGCGGCGGCCTCCTCTGTGCGTGTCCTCCCTCCTCCACCCTCCTCTTCCTAGCCCAATAGGATCGCTTCTCCTTTTGGCCGATTGGGTGACGGGTCTCAGGACCCGTTACCTGATTGGCTGGGAAGAGATTTAGGACGATAATAGCGAATACTCATTCTCTATTGTCACACAACTGGATGGGCTCAGGATGCAGTCCTGTGCGCCCCAAGCCCACCCCTTTTTTAAGCCTATTGGAGCCTCAGGCTCTAATCACATGCTTCAAAAAAAAAAAAAAAATTGGAATTCATGCGTCCGGTGCCCCGCATGTGGATTAGGGGCCCGGGCGCATGGATTGGTGGGGGGTGCCCCTGCGCCCTGCATTACGGGCTGCCACTGAGTTTGTCTTTAATTTGTTAGTGTATTTAAATCTGCTAGTACATCTAACACTATCCTCTCCCCCCAGACTGGCAATGCTGCTATCCGATTGTGCCCCCTGTGCTCCTTCATCCAGAGGGGGGGGGCTCTCTAATACAGGAGGTGTGTTACTGGCCAGATCACCAGGTGATAACAGAGGGGGGGGGGGGGGGGGAGCCAAAGAAAAGAAAACGAATGCAGCTGACATATCTAATGATTGGTAAGATGGAATATATTACATTTTGGGTTTAATAGCGCTGGAAGTTTATTCAGCTTATACTTCTTCCCTGGTTCCATTTTTACCTCATCAATGCGATCATTTAAATACAACCTTTCCATTTTATATTACATGTCTTATTTTAGACCCAATGATGCCATCACTGGGTCTCTTTACTTCTCTATGCAATGTAGACAGATCATGGCTGGGTGGCTGGTGGGAGGGGCTGGCAGGGTGTGCTGGGACAAGGTCATCCAGCACCCAGGGCAAAGATGACATACCCTCCCCCCCTCCCCACTTATGATGTGCAAGCTTAGGGGGTCCTACGCCCAGCAGTCACTCACTTGTCAAAATCACTGCCGCTGTCACTACTCTTGTCAGCCTTGTAACAGAAGCAAGGGGAGTATAGGGGGATAGGGGAGCCCCCTTCTCTCTCTCACCCCTCCTCTCTCTATGCCCCCCCTCCCTTCTCTCTCACCCCCCCTCTTTCTCAGCCCCCATGGTGTGAAGCTCACAGTGTGCGGTGAAATCAGAGGAAGTCATCTCAGTCTAGGAGAGGAGCCGCTACAACTGTAAGAGACTGAAGGGAAGATCAGAGGTCAGATTTTTTCATATACATTCTCTGCTGATTTTTACAGGTACAGGCAGGGCTTATCTACGGCAAGGCAGACAAGGCATTTGCCTTGGGTGGCATTTTTCAGGGGGGCGGCAACGCCCCCAGGCAGAAGGGACACTATGAGGACTGCAGAGAAGCAATGGCATTGCTACGGGGGGACGTGGGGGGGGTTGCAGTCAGCACCCGGGTGACACCTACCAGAGGGGGCGCCTGCAGACTGACTGTTCCAAGACAGGGGAGTGAAGCAGGAGGCGGCAGTGGCTGCAGCTTCCCATCCCGGAGGTAGCTCACTTGGCAGAGCAGGTCGGAGTCCCGCTGTCTTGCCGAGAAGGTTCCCTCGGCGGATAAGGTCCCCCCTGTATTGCGCAGGCGCAGCGCCTGCGCAGTACGAATTACAGCCGCGGGAGATAGCCGAAGCTCAAAATGTTCAATCAGCTGTACACGGCGCCTCCAAGTGGACCTAGAGGGGGAATAAAAAAGAGCCGAGCGAAGCAAGGGGCCCTCCTACAGGCGCTGTGTACAGCTGATTTTCCCTTTTTCACCTTCGCCCATCTCCGCCGGATCCTACTGCGCAGGCGCAGTGCCTGCGCAGTAGAGGGGGGTCCTTATCCGCCGAGCGGAACTTTCTCGGCAGAACACCGGGCTGTGATCATTCCGCCGCAGCCTCGCTACACAAAGCTGGTAAAAAGGAGCTGGTGGGTTGCGGGAAGGTGAGAGTCCGGTGTAGTGTTTTGGGGGGGAGGATGAGACACTTTCACCCCCCCAGCTCTCCCTCTCTCTCAACCCCTCCCTTCTCTCTCACCTCCCCCCTCTCTCTCTCCCACCACACCTGCTTCCCCCTTCCTCTCTTTCTCACCCCCCCCTCTCTCTAATCCTCTCTCTCTCCAAGCCCCCTCTATCTCTAACCCCACCTCTCTCTCTCTCTCTCAACCCCCCCTCTCTCCAGAGACCCCACACAGCCACCAGAGACCCCTCTCTCCCACCACACCTGTTTCTGCCTTCCTCCCTCTCTCACCCCCTCTCTCTCTCACCCCTCTTTCTCTATACCCCCCTCCCTTCTCTTTCACCTTCCCCCTCTCTCTTTCACGACACCTGTTTATCCCCCCTCTCTCTCTCTCTCTCTCTCTCTCTCACCCCCCTTTATCATTCACCCCCTCTCTTTCACCCACCCTCTCTCTCTCTCAACCCCTCCCTTCTCTCTTACCCCCCTCCCTCTCCCACCCCCTCTCTCACCCCCTCCCTCTCTCTCCCACCACACCTGTTTCCCCCTCCCTCTCTTACCTCCCCTCTCTCTCACACCCCCCTTCTCTCTGTCACCCCCTCTCTCTCTAACCCTACCTCTTTCTCTCACCCACCTCTCTTTCTCTCTCTCTCTCAAGAGACCCCACACAGCCACCAGAGACCCCACACAGCCACCAGAGACCCCACACAGCCACCAGAGACCCCACACAGCCACCAGAGACCCCGCATAGCCTCCAGAGACCCCACATAGCCCCCAGAGACCCCACATAGCCCCCAGAGACCCCGCATAGCCCCCAGAGACCCCGTATAGCCTCCAGAGACATAGCCCCCAGAGACCCCACATGTCCACCAGGGACCCTGCATATCCACCAGAGACCCCACATAGCCTCCAGAGACCCCACATAGCCTCCAGAGACCCCACATAGCCTCCAGAGACCCCACATAGCCCCTAGAGACCCCACATAGCCACCAGGGAGCCTGCATAGCCACCAGGGACCCCACATGGCCTCCAGGGACCCCGCATAGCCTCCAGAGACCCCACATAGACCCCAGGGACCCTGCATAGCCACCAGAGACCCCACATAGCCACCAGAGACCCCGCATAGCCCCTAGAGACCCCACATAGCCACTAGGGACCCCATATGCCCCCCAGAGACCCCACATAGCCCCCAGAGACCCCACATAGCCACCAGGGACCCCGCAAAGCCACCAGGGACCCCACACAGCCACCAGGGACCCCACATAACCACCAGAGACCCCACATAACCACCAGAGACCCCACATAGCCCCCGGAGACCCCCACATAGCATCCAGAGACCCCACATAGCCACCAAAGACCCTGAATAGTCACTTGAGAAGGAAGGGGTGGGACACATTTAGATGGGGGGCGTCCGATTTTAGGGCAGCACAAAACCAAAATACACTACTGTGTACAGGACATTCTTATAACAGCAAATTCTAGATTGCGATATTTTACTGAACTCCTACCAATGGATTTATATCCGTCTTAAGGCCCCACTCACACTGAGCGGAGCGGGATTGTGCATTCACACACACTTTTTTTTTGGCGTGTTTTTCAATCGTTAACACGTGTCACGCCTAGGGCTTCCCATTCACTTAAATGTGTAACAAACACCCCAAAGTAGCCTCAGAAGCTCTACAGCCATGGAGCGCCGAACGTTTTTCCAGTGAGTGTTTTTGGCGTGTTTGTAGCGCTTTTTGTCGCACGGCAAAACAAGCATATGCTACCCGTGCTTGGGATACCATTAGATATTTTTTTTGGTGATTTGTTTAGGACACGCCCAGGTGTGGATGCAGCCGGAAGGCTGGAATTACAAGAATTTCCAACATTTCTCACTCTTTCTTTGGCCTCGTGGTCTCTATTTATCTCAAGGGAATGGAAATCCCAACTGAACGACATTTACTTTCATAAAGCACTTTATATGATTAACCACTCGCAGACCGTCCACTCGCAATGTACTGCAGACGGGCGTACAGGCACAGCGGCATACTGGTACATCACTGCCTGTTTCCAGGTTTAGAGCACGCGCATCCACACACCACCCCCCGCCGACATCCCTGTAATTGTACACAGCGGGAGTCTGCCAGCAGGTTCCGGCCAATGATTCGCGGCTAGAACCTGCTGATCGGCTGTGTCCAATCACAGCCCAAAGCCCTGTGTTGTAATCAACACAGAGCTCTGTACAGAGGGAACCAGTCTGCCTTGTTTACATAGGCAGACTGCCTCTCCGATCGATGATCGGCGGGTGCTGGCGGACATCGAGTCCGTGGTACCTGGGCTGGGAACCCGCTGTGTGTGTTCACTAAAACTAATAAAACTGCTATAGGGGTGACCTTAAGCGGTTAAACCAAAAAATGTACTATATTGCTGCTTACCAATCTTTAGATGTGGTGGTTGCATTAGTTTTCTTTTTTTAGTTATTTTCCCCTCTGTTTTCACCTGGTGATCTGGCCAGTAACACACCTTCTATATTAGAGCCCCCCCTCCCCCCACTCTGGATGAAGGAGCACAGGAGGCACAGCGGACAGCAGCATTGTCAGTCGGGGGAGGGGGGGTGTTAAGTGCATTAAATACACTAACAAATTGAAGCCAAACTCCAGCTCACACGCAACAATCAGGTACAGCAAACTGGGTTTTTTGTTTTGTTTTTGTTTTTGGGATAAAGATTTTCATGATTGAAAGAACTGAAATCCAATAAATGAAAGGAATGCATAGGCATGCGCATAGGGTGTGCCAGGGGTGCCTGGGCACACCCTAATCACCCTGTGTGGTGCAGATTCCCCCTTTTTAGACCCCTGATATTTCACCAAAGCCCCCTAACAGAGCTCCAAATTTTTTTTTAAAACAATAAAAAATTTAATAATAGAGATAAAAACTACTGACACCGTCCACTACCCTACTGACACCAATCTCTACCCTACTGACACCAATCTCTACCCTACTGACACCAATCTCTACCCTACTGACACCGTCCACTACCCTACTGACACCAATCTCTACCCTACTGACACCAATCTCTACAATACTGACACCGTCCACTACCCTACTGACACCAATCTCTACCCTACTGACACCATCCTCTGCTCTACTGACACCGTCCACTACCCTACTGACACCAATCTCTACCCTACTGACACCGTCCTCTACCCTACTGACACCAATCTCTACCCTACTGACACCGTCCTCTACCCTACTGACACCAATCTCTACCCTACTGACACCGTCCTCTACCCTACTGACACCAATCTCTACCCTACTGACACCGTCCTCTACCCTACTGACACCAATCTACACCCTACTGACACCGTCCACTACCCTACTGACACCAATCTCTACCCTACTGACACCGTCCACTGCTCTACTGACACCAATCTCTACCCCACTGACACCAATCTCTACCCTACTGACACCAATCTCTACCCTACTGACACCAATCTCTACCCTACTGACACCGTCCTCTGCTCTACTGACACCGTCCTCTACCCTACTGACACCAATCTCCACCCTACTGACACCGTCCACTGCTCTACTGACACCAATCTCTACCCTACTGACACCGTCCATTGCTCTACTGACACTGTCAGTATATATATATATATATATATATATATACACACACATATGTGTTTGAGCTTTGGGGAGCACACCAGTGGCGGCCCGTAATGCAGGGTGCAGGGGCGCCCCCCCCCCATCCATGAGTCCGACTGGACGCATGAATTCCAATGTTTTTTTTTTTTAGCGGCACATGATTAGAGCCTGAAGCTCTAATTGGCTTAAAAAACAGTGGACTTGGGGCGCAGAGCACTGTGCCCTAAGCCCACCCACTTGCGTGACAATAGCACATTAATATTAGCTACTGTCTTCCTGATTCTCCTTCCGGCCAATCAGGAAGACGGGTCCTGAGACCCGTCACCTGATTGGCCTAGAGGAGAAGCGATCCTCTTGGCTGCCAAGGAGGAGGAGACGCAGGGGAAGCCGCCGTGAAGCACCAGGAGGAGTAGACGTCGCCCGGAGGAAGCGCTGCCCGCGACCTAGGGTAAGTGCGGGGCTGGTGACCGACCGACCTGGGTGTACTCCCACCAGGAGATGAGGCGGGGCTCTACCTTACTTGCTACAGCTTCACAGTGTGCAGTGAACCCAGAGTAATCCAGCACAGGAGAGGAGCCGGTACAACTGTGCAAGACTGAAAGGAAGGCCGGGGCTCGGATTTAATATTCTATAGACTATAGACTGTCTCACGGCCTCTATCATCTGGAGAACACAGGAGAATAGTTTTCTGTTCCTCCTGAAGACACGTGAATGTTTGGTCAGCAATTTTTAAGGGTCCGACTCCAAAAGAACACAAAACAATGATATTTTCTCGGCTCCACATCTGCCCCTCCCCCATCACAGCACAGCCCCCTACCCCCATTCCCCCACCTTCCCTGCTGACTCAGTAATCTGTAATATTAGACCCCTGTAGTTTTACTGCATGGAGAAAAACCGGTTCAGACACGCTCAGCTGAGTTTCTAATACATATCCAGATAAAACACTCCTATTTATTGTTAGAAGGAGTCTGTTGCGCGCTCTGCTGAAAATGAAAACCGGAGCGTAGAGACGTATCCCGGGAACTCAACTTACAAGGCTTGAACCATAGCCAGGCATTGCGGCAGTCATCCATCCCCCCCCCCACAGTCTGTTGTTGGCCCGGGGATCTGGGAACTCCCTTTGCTCGCCTGTTTGTAATGCAAGAGGGGTGTTCCCAAACATGCCCACTGCAGGCTCCTTCTATATATAGATGTAGCACTACCCCCGAAAGGGTTCCCCATTGCTGCACAGCCAGTCACATAGCATTTCCTTCTGGCATCCAGACACAGAAAACAGTCCTTGAGCTTGTTTTTTTTTTTTTATTAGGGGATAATAACTTGGATGCGGGTGGGAATTATGGGATGCCCAACTTGGCAATAACAACATAACCAGGGACAACTCCCTCCCTATTTACAGCTTCCACTTAATCCTCCTGCACAATACTTGATCCTTGCACAGCTCTGTTGGGTTCACTCCTTTAGGAACTAAAAGTCTTTTGTTAGCTTAGCAGCAGCCCCTTACAGGCAGGAACTCTCAGTCCCTTAGTAAAGTGACACATGTGGAGTAAACTGCATCCTGCAACACCTTCTACTTTCCTGTAGACATTGGTCCCATCTCTACTTCTCACAGAGATGCTAGCCCACCGGGCTGCCACCAGCCCACCTGGCTGCCACTCTGGAGATCTCCCAGGGCAAGGATGAAGATGTAGGCACACCGCTGTCTTCAAGAGAGACCTGCTACATGTCTGTCCTTGTCTGTCCCAGCACCATGCTGAGCTACTCACTCTGTCTTTCCTTGCTCCTTCTGCCTCTCTGGAAAGCCTCCTCCAACTTCTTTTGAGGTGGGATCCTTCCAGACCAGCCACCCGAGCCCCAGTTCGAGGTAGAGCCCCTCCCCGGCAGGAGTCCCTCAAAGGTCACTGACTGACTCCCTCAGCACTGCATCTCCATCTTCTACCCAACTCAACTGCTGGCAAGGCTCATCTCTATTTAAGGGCTCACTTAGTTCCCTGCCAGGCCCACTTCCTGGGGATTGGCTAAGGGTCCCTAAATATGCAAGACAACCCTCCTAACTTCTGCCCACTAATTTCTAGAACATTCTCCAATATTCTAGAACCAGGGGGAGGCACCAGAGAGCTGCCTGGATGAGTCATCCAGCCCTGAACTCTAATGAACCCTGACCCAGATTTCATGGCTCAGGTTTAGCCTTGAGTCAGACTATAATTTACCTTTGCTACCACTGATAGCACACTAGAAGGTGCTACACTCAACTCCCACTAAAATTAGCCATGTCCCCATTGGCTGAAAAACATTTTAAAAATGGCTCCTTTGCCCAGGAGAAAAGGGCATCCCATAAGAAAAATAAGGGGACGGGGAAAAGGGAACAAACTTAGAAAGGGCTTTTTTCATATAATTTAGAAGTATCAAAAATTTAAATCTTTTTCAAAAGAAAACCATACACATCATATATGTACATCCTTACTACAGGTCCCTGTAGCTGGCAAAGTTTGTCATTACCAACATATGTACATGTGCAACAGAGCACCTCCCCCTAAAGGGAAGCCCTCTTAACAGCAACATAGAAAAAGTCCCAAAGTCCAATTTGTGAGCAGGAGGACAGCTAAGGGCCCCTAAATATGCAAGAGAACCCTCCTAGCTTCCACCCACTAATTTCTAGAACATTCTTCAATATTCTAGAACCAGGAGGAGGCCCCAGAGAGCTTTCATGTATGAGTCATCCAGCTCTGAACTCTAATGAACCCTGACAAAGATAACATGGCTCAGGGTTAGCCCTGAGCAGGGGCGGACTGACCATCGGGCAGTTCGGACGCTGACCGAGGGCCCGTGGCCAGTAGGGGGCCCCATGGCAGCTTCCACTTCGGGACCCGATCTACCCGTCAGCTAGCTGTGATTGACGGGCTGATCGGGTCTCTGCTCACTGCTAAGAGACTGCAGTGTATACACACACCTCGTGATGCGCTCCTCCTCCTCCCCGCCGGCCCCTCCTTCCCCGTCCACCCCAGGTGCTTGTATCTGTCATCACCTCGGACGGACAGAAAAGAGGAGGGGCCGGCGAGGAGGAGGAGGAGCGCATCACGAGAGGTCTGTATACAGCCGCTTCCCGCGCTACTCTGCATGTAGGAAGGAAAGTGCAGCAGCTTGTACCACGTGCTGCTATTAGAAAGTTGCTGCACAGCTTCCCACCCACAGTGTCCCCCTGTGCCCCCCACCTCCCCACAGTGTCCCCCACCTCCCCACAGTGTCCCTCTGTGCCCCCCACCTCCCCACAGTGTCCCCCACCTCCCCACAGTGTCCCCCTGTGCCCCCCACCTCCCCACAGTGTCCTCCTGTGCCCCCCACCTCCCCACAGTGTCCCCCTGTGCCCCCCACCTCCCCACAGTGTCCCCCTGTGCCCCCCCACCTCCCCACAGTGTCCTCCTGTGCCCCCCACCTCCCCACAGTGTCCTCCTGTGCCCCCCACCTCCCCACAGTGCCCCCCTGTGTGCCCTCCACCCCCACAGTGACCCCCTGTGCCCCCCACCTCCCCACAGTGACCCCCACCTCCCCACAGTGTCCCCCTGTGCCCCCCACCTCCCCACAGTGACCCCCACCTCCCCACAGTGTCCCCCTGTGCCCCCCACCTCCCCACAGTGTCCTCCTGTGCCCCCCACCTCCCCACAGTGCCCCCTGTGCCCTCCACCCCCCACAGTGACCCCCCTGTGCCCCCCACCTCCCCACAGTGACCCCCACCTCCCCACAGTGTCCCCCTGTGCCCCACAGTGACCCCCACCTCCACACAGTGTCCCCCTGTGCCCCCCACCTCCCCACAGTGACCCCCTGTGCCCCCACCTCCCCACAGTGCCCCCTGTGCTCCCCACAGTGCCCTCCACCTCCCCACAGTGTCCCCCTGTACCCCCCACCTCCCCACAGTGTCCTCCTGTGCCCCCCACCTCCCCACAGTGCCCCCCTGTGTGCCCTCCACCCCCACAGTGACCCCCTGTGCCCCCCACCTCCCCACAGTGACCCCCACCTCCCCACAGTGTCCCCCTGTGCCCCCCACCTCCCCACAGTGACCCCCACCTCCCCACAGTGTCCCCCTGTGCCCCCCACCTCCCCACAGTGCCCCCCACCTCCCCACAGTGACCCCCTGTGCCCCCCACCTCCCCACAGTGATCCCCTGTGCCTCCCCACAGTGTCCCCATGTGCCCCCCACCTCCCCACAGTGCCCCCTTGTGCCCCCCACCTCCCCCCTCCCCACAGTGCCCCCCTGTGCCCCCCACCTCCCCACAGTGTCCCCCTGTGCCCCCCCACCTCCCCACAGTGCCCCCCTGTGCCCTCACCTCCCCACAGTGCCCCCCTGTGCCCCCCCACCTCCCCACAGTGTCCCCATGTGCCCCCCACAGTGCCCCCTTGTGCCCCCCACCTCCCCCCTCCCCACAGTGCCCCCCTGTGCCCTCCACCTCCCCACAGTGTCCCCCTGTGCCCCCCCACCTTCCCACAGTGTCCCCCTGTGCCCTCCACCTCCCCACAGTGTCCCCCTGTGCACTCCACCTCCCCACAGTGCCCCCCTGTGCCCTCCACCCCCCCACAGTGTCCCCCTGTGCCCTCCACCTCCCCACAGTGTCCCCCTGTGCCCCCACCTCCCCACAGTGTCCCCCTGTGCCCCCCACAGTGCCCCCCTGTGCCCTCCACCTCCCCCCTCCCCACAGTGCCCCCCTGTGCCCTCCACCCCCCCCCACAGTGCCCCCCTGTGCCCTCACCTCCCCACAGTGCCCCCCTGTGCCCTCCACCCCCCCAGTGTCCCCCTGTGCCCTCCACCTCCCCACAGTGTCCCCCTGTGCCCCCACCTCCCCACAGTGTCCCCCTGTGCCCCCCACCTCCCCACAGTGCCCCCCTGTGCCCTCCACCTCCCCCCCCACAGTGCCCTCCACCTCCCCACAGTGTCCCCCTGTGCCCCCCACCTCCCCACAGTGTCCCCCTGTGCCCTCCACCTCCCCACAGTATCTCCCTGTGCCCTTCACCCCCCACAGTGTCCCCCTGTGTTTTCTATCCCCCCCCCATGGTGTCTCCCTGTGCCACTCACACACAGTGTCCCCCTGTGCCCTCCACCCACCTACAGTGTCCCCCTGTGCCCTCCAACCCCCCCCCCCCCACAGTGTCCCCATGTGCCCCCCACAGTGCCCCCTTGTGCCCCCCACCTCCCCCCTCCCCACAGTGCCCCCCTGTGCCCTCCACCTCCCCACAGTGTCCCCCTGTGCCCCCCCACCTTCCCACAGTGTCCCCCTGTGCCCTCCACCTCCCCACAGTGTCCCCCTGTGCACTCCACCCCCCCACAGTGCCCCCCTGTGCCCTCCACCCCCCCACAGTGTCCCCCCCCACAGTGCCCTCCACCTCCCCACAGTGTCCCCCTGTGCCCCCCACCTCCCCACAGTGTCCCCCTGTGC
This sequence comes from Aquarana catesbeiana, assembly GCF_042186555.1. Classification (NCBI taxonomy): domain Eukaryota; kingdom Metazoa; phylum Chordata; class Amphibia; order Anura; family Ranidae; genus Aquarana; species Aquarana catesbeiana. Next base: position 25,080,537 of record NC_133332.1, read on the forward strand.
CCTCCACCTCCCCACAGTATCTCCCTGTGCCCTTCACCCCCCACAGTGTCCCCCTGTGTTTTCCATCCCCCCCCCCATGGTGTCTCCCTGTGCCACTCACACACAGTGTCCCCCTGTGCCCTCCACCCACCTACAGTGTCCCCCTGTGCCCTCCAACCCCCCCCCATGGTGTCTCCCTGTGTCCTCCACCCCCACTGTGTCGCCTTCCGCCCTGATGGCTACCCTGAAAGACACTGTGTTAAGTCTGGAGGATCCCAGTGCTCTACTGTGTGCCCTGTGTTTTGGTTTGTGCCCTGCTATTTGCCCTACTGCGTGCCCCATGGCCTGTGATGTGCCCTGCTAGTGTACCCCCTTATGTGCCCTACTCTGTGCCCCTTGCCCTGTGATGTGCCTTGTGATGTGCCCTGCTGTGTACCGCCTGTTGTGCTCTACTGTGTGCCCTGTAATGTGCTCTGTGTGCCCCATGCCCTGGGATGTGTGCCCTGATGTGTACCGCCTGTGTCCTGTTCCCAAGGATGTGCCCTACTGTGTGCCCTGCTGTGTGCCCTACTATTTGCCACATGCCCTGTGATGTGCAGCACGTTCCCTGCTGTGTATCTCCTGATGTGCTCTGTGATGTGCCCCGCTGTGTACCCACTGATGTGCCCTGTACCCTCTGTGATGCACCATGCTGTGCTCAATAATGTGCCCTGATGTGTACAGCATAATAAACCCTGCTGGGTGCCCCATTATGTGTCCTGTGATGTGCCCTACTGTGTGCCCCATGCCCTGTGCCCCATGATGTGCCCCGTGCTCTGCAGTGTGCCATGTGATGTGCCTTACTGTGTGCCCCATGTAAGTGGGGCTTTGTGTAGGTGCGGCTTGCATGTGGGCGGAGACACAGGGGGCCCCATGATCTTCTATTGCCCGGGGGCCCCATGAGTTGTCAGTCCGCCCCTGGCCCTGAGCCAGACTATAACTTACCTGTACTACTAGTAGCACACTAGACGGCGCTACACTCACCTCCCTCTAAAATAGCCATGTCCCCATTGGCTGGAAAACATTTAAAAAATGGTTCCTTTGCCCAGGAGCAAAGAGCATCCCATAAGAAAAGTAAGCGGACGTGGAAAAGGGAACAAACTTGGAAAGGACTTTTTTCAAATAATTTAGCTGTATCAAAAATATACATTTTTTCAAAACAAAACCATACACATCATATATGTACATTCCTGAATACAGGTCCCTGTAGCTAGCAAAGTTTATCATTACCAACATATGTACATGTGCAAAGGAGCACCCCCCCCCCCCTAAAGGAAAGCCCTCTTAACAGGAACATAGAAAAAGTCCAATTTGTGAGTAGTAGGACAGCTAAGGGCCCCTAAATATGTAAGACAACCCGCCTAGCTTCCACCCACTAATTTCTAGAACATTTTCCAATATTCTAGAACCTGGAGAGCTTCCTGGCTGAATCATCCAGCCCTGAACTCTAATGAACCCTGACCCAGATTCCATGGCTCAGACTTAGCCCTGAGCCAGACAATAATTTACCTGTACTACCACTAGTAGCACACTAGGGGGTGCTACATAGATAGTCTTAAAAATTGTTCCAGGAACCTCAACACAAGTGCGGTGTGCTTTACTGCCATTCAGTAGATCCCAATGCTCAGTGCATTGCAGCACACCACAAAATATAGCGTGTGTTATGGTGCCCTGGGTTTTAAAAGGATGTCTTTTCATCCGTTGTTGTATACTGGCAGTCAAGTTATAATGAAATGGTGGCCATAATGAAATGCACTTCTCATGTACGTGTAGACTCCATAATGAAATGCTTTGGTGTAATTGGTTATGGTAACACATCCTGCAGAGAACAGGGAAGGTTCTAGAGAGGTTCTAGAGAGCGGAGGAGTTGTAGAGTGCTGGGAAATTGCAGAGAGTGTGGAAGTTGTGGAGAGCGGGCAAGATGTAGACAGTAGGTACGTTTAAGAGAGCGAGGTAAATCGGTGGGGAAGTTGCAAAGAGCGAAGAAGTTGCAGAAAGTTGGGAAGTTGCAGAAAGTGGAGAAATTGTAGAGAGCAAGGAAGATGTAGAGAGTAGGGAAGTTATAGGGAGCAGGGGAGTTGAAGAGAGCAGGGAAGTTGTAAAGAGTGGGGAAGTTACAAAGATGAGGAAGTTGCAGAGAGCAGAGACGTTGTAGAGATTTGGGGAGTTGTAGAGAGTGGAGAATGTGGAAAGTACGGGGAAGTTGAAGACAGCTTGGAATTTGTAGAGAGTGGGTGAGTTAAAGAGAGCAGGTAAGTTATAGAAAGCGAAGGAGTTGGCAGGAAGTTGCAGAGACAGTGAAGAAATTGCAGAGAGTGGGGAAGTTGTAGGGATGGGGAAATTGCAGAGAGCGGGGAAGTTGTAGGGAGCGGGGAAGTTGCACAGAGTGGGGAAGTTGTAGAGAGTAGGGAAGCTGAAGAGAACAGTGGGGAAGTTGTAGAGAGTGGGGAAGTTGTAGAGAGTGGGGAAGCTAAAGAGAACAGTGGGGAAGTTGTAGAGAGCAGGGAAAGTATAGAGAGCAGGAGATGTATAAAGAGTGGGGAAGTTGTAGAGAGTGGGGAAATTGTAGAGAGTTGGGAAATTGTAGAGAGTGGGGACGTTGTAGAGAGCGTGGAAAGTGTAGAGAGTGGGGAAGGTATAAAGAGTGGGGAAGTTGTAGAGAGCGGGGAAGTTGTAGAGAGCGGGAAAAGTGTAGAGAGTGAGGAAGGTATAAAGAGTGGGGAAGTTGTACAGAGCGGGGAAAGTGTAGAGAGTGGGGAAGGTATAAAGAGTGGGGAAGTTGTAGAATGCGGGGAAGTTGTAGAGAGCGGGGAAAGTGTAGAGTGTGGAAGGTATAAAGAGTGGGGAAGTTGTAGAGAGCGTGGAAAGTGTAGATAGTGAGGAAGGTATAAAGAGTAGGGAAGTTGTAGAGAGCGGGGAAAGTGTAGAGTGAGGAAGGTATAAAGAGTAGGGAAGTTGTAGAGAGCGGGGAAAGTGTAGAGAGCGTGGAAAGTGTAGAGAGTGGGGAAGGTATAAAGAGTGGGGAAGTTGTAGAGACCAGGCAAAGTGTAGAGAGTGTGGAAAGTGTAGAGAGTGAGAAAGGTATAAAGAGTGGGGAAGTTGTAGAATGCGGGGAAGTTGTAGAGAGCGGGGAAAGTGTAGAGAGCAGGGAAGTTGTAGAGAGTCGGAAAGTTGAAGAGAGTAGAAGACAGCGGGGAATTTGTAGAGAGTGGGTGAGTTAAAGAGAGCAGGTAAGTTATAGAAAGCGAGGGAGTTGGCAGGAAGTTGCAGAGAGTGAAGAAATTGCAGAGAGTGGGAAAGTTGTAGGGAATGGGGAAATTGCAGAGAGTGGGGAAGCTGTCAAGAGCAGGGAAGTTGAAGAGAGTATGAAAGCTGCAAAGAGTGCAGAAGATGTAAGTGCGGGGAAGTTGAAGACAGCAGGGGAGTTGAATAGAGCAGGTAAGTTATAGAGACTGGGGGAGTTGGTGGGAAGTTGCAGAGAGTGAAGAAACTGCAGAGCATGGGGAAGTTGTTGGAAGCGGGGAAGTTGTTGAGCTTGGGGAAGTTGAACAGAGAAGGGAAGTTGAACAGAGAAGGGAAGTTGCAGAGCGGGGAAATTATAGAGAGCGGGGAAAATGTACAGAGCGGGGAAGGTGTAAAAAGTAGGGAAGTTGCAGAGAGAAATTGTAGAGAATGGGGAAAGTGTAGAGAGTGGAGAAGTTGCAAAGAGCGGGGATGTTGAAGAGAGTGGGGAGGTTGCAGGGAGTGGGGAAATTGTAGAGAGCAGGGAAGGTGTAGAGAGCGGGGAAGTTGTCTAGAGTGGGGAAATTGTAGAGGGGGGGGGGTTTCAGAGAGTGAAGAAACTGCATAGAATGGGAAAGTTGTTGGAAGCAGGGAAGTTGTAGAGAGTGGGAAAGTTGTAGAGAGTACGGAAGTTGTAAAGAGTGGGGAAGATGTAAAGTGCGGGTAAGTTGAAGAGAGCAGGGGAGTTATAGAGACTGGGGGAGTTGGTGAGAAGTTGCAGAGAGTGAAGAAACTGCAGAGCATGGGGAAGTTGTTGGAAGCGGGGAAGTTGTAGAGAGTGGGGAAATTGTAAAGAGCGAGGAAGTTGTCAAGAGCGGGAAAGTTGTAGAGAGCGGGGAAGTTGTAGAGAGTGGGGAGATTGTAGAGAGCGGGGAGATTGTAGAGAGCGGGGAGATTGTAGAGAGCGCGGAGATTGTAGAGAGCGGGGAGATTGTAGAGAGCGGGGAGATTGTAGAGAGCGGGGAGATTGTAGAGAGCGCGGAGATTGTAGAGAGCGGGGAGATTGTAGAGAGCAAGTCGGAAAGGAAACAAAACCACTGCTTTTCCACTGTTGAGCGGTGAGACTAATGTAGAAAATAAAAAGGATCTGTACATTGCTTTGAAGTGTTCTCTGTGTTTTATTCTTTGCAGTGTTACTTACTTTTTTTTATCACAGAGAACCCTGACTGTATTTCTATTTCACGTAGAGCTTCCTTCTCTTGCTGGTGTAATGAAATATTTACATTCTTGGGTGCCGAGCACAGGCCTTGGGAGTTGCGGTGGCTGGCCTCCAAGTTTCTGCAGCGGAGAGTTTCTGCAATAGAAAAGGTGGAAGTATATTCTGGTGAGAACAGGAAAGGCGCGGTCAGCAGCCCTCGTCTTCAGAAGTTGTAAAGATGGAGGAACCCTTGAAGTGGAATGAGCCCCGCCCCCGATCTGCAGCAATCATTTCTAGTGTGGAGCTTCCAGGATTTGATAGACGATGAGCGGAAGGATGAGTGGAGGGATTTTGGTGGAAATGATTGTCGATCGCACAGTCAGCCAAACTTGCAGAAACTCAGTTTTGCTCATTGATCTTCTTTTTTGAGAAAAATAAAATAAAGATCTCTATAGTATTTTTATTCTCTCTTTCCTTTTTTCTTTATTTAGAGCAGACCTTCTCAACCTTCTCAACATGGATGAACCCTCAAAGTAACTTTCCTGTCTCAGGGAATACCTGCTAAAAAAGAATATATCTACAGCTCAGCAGTAAATTGTACATGTAAGGCTGGATGCACATGGCGGCATGGTTGGGTTCAGCAGGGATCCAGCATGTTGGGTAGTTGGATAGGCACAAAGAGTTGCAGCTGCGACATTTAAACGCCCCCTTCTACTGCCATTGCAGCTTAAGGGGAGTGGTTGTGGGGTCCTATAATGCCCCCCAAGAGCATGGTTTAACTTAGCTGAGGAATAAATAAAAAAAATTTGGAATGTGGAACGTGCTTTAACTTTCTGCCGCCCAGGAAACGCATATATGCAGTTGCAAAGAGGTGGGCTTTAACCACTTGAAGACCAGGCCTTATTCTGTTAGTAAATTTTGTAAATAAGTAATTATTCTCCTTCACTGATGGGCACTGATGAGGTGGCATGGATGGGCACCAATAGGCTGCACTGATGGGTACTGATCAGGTGGCACTGATGAGGAGGCACTAATTTGCCACACTTATGGGCACTGATAGGTGGCAATGATATGTGGCACTGATGAGCACTGATGGGTGGCACTGGTGGGCAATGATAGGTGGCACTGGTGGGCACTGATGGGCACTGATAGCGGTCATTGGTGGGGACTGACAAGTGGCACTGATGGGCACTGGTGGGTGGCACTGATGGGCATTGATGGGCAGCACTGATGGGCATTGATGGGCAGCACTGACTGGCATCACAGTGAGCTGGCACTGGTGGGCACTGATTGCTGGCACTTCTGGCACTTAATTGTAACCAGGGCACTGATTACATCTCTTGTTGTCCCCTGCGAGGAGATGCCACTGATCGGCTCTCCTCGCCACACACTTTGCCAGTCCCTCCATCATTTGATGGTGGGCGTGCGGCAAGTGGTTAAACACATTTAAAAAAAAAAATACACTTTAATTAAAAAAAAAAACAAAAACACAATATTTACCCCAATTTTTTTGTATAATGTGAAAGATGATGTTACGCCAAGTAAATAGATATCTAGCCATGCTTTAAAATTGCGCACGCTGGTGGAATGGCGACACACTACGGTACCTAAAAATCTCCATAGGCAATGCTTTAAACATTTTTACAGGTTACACATAGCTCCCAACTGTCCCTGATTTTGAGGGACTGTCCCTGATTTGGAATAATGTCCCTCTGCCCCCATTGCTCCTCAATTGTCCCTCATTTTGGTCTGATCTATATAGCTGTATGTAAAATGCACTTTTTATCTATCAAAAAGTGTTTTCCAGTGCTAAACCTTTCATCTGATTTCTAAATTCCTGCATTTGTGAATTTAAAAGTCCAAAATAAAGGAATAGTCGTGGTAAAAAAAGCACTTGTGGGTTTAATCAATCTTGTTTTTTTTTGTACAATTCTCCTATAAGGGGGTGTGGCAAGGGGTGTGTCCTATGCCTGCATACTTTTGCTGATAGGTGTCCCTCATTCCCATCTCAAAAAGTTGGGAGGTATGGGTTACATGTTTAGAGTTACAGAGGAGATCTAGCACTAGAATTATTCTATTCGCTCTAACGATCGTGAAGACACCTTACATGTGTGGTTTGAACACCGTTTACATATGCTTGTGCCACTTACGTGGGCGCTTTACTTATTTTTTTTTACATTTTTTTTTTTTTTTTACACTGTCCCTTTTTTATTTATCTTGATCACTTTTATTCCTATTACAAGGAATGTAAACACTCCCTTGTAATAGAAATAAGGATGACAGGTCCTCTTTATTGAGAAATCTGGGGTCAAAAAGACCTCAGATCTCACATTTACCTTTAAAAACAAAAGAAAGAAAGATTTTTTTATGGCTTTTACTTTAAAAAAAAAAAAGAATTGTTTACTATGGCCAGGGAGCCGGAAGTGACATCAGACGTCGCTCCAGTCCTCCAAGGGCATAGAGATGAGTGGCGGCCATCTTGGCCTCACTTGTCTCCATGCTCAACTAACGGCCGCATTGGATCGAAAATGAAAAGGTGAGCTAACACTGTACAGCCTAAACACCCCCCCCCCACCAGTCTCCGCTGTACTTACCTCCTGCAGGATTTCCAGGATGGATCAGGGTGATTCTGATTGGTCAGTGCCAGTATAGAGCATCACTCTATTCTAATCCGTCACAAAAGCCCTGTAGAAAGAAGGAGGAGAATAGCGGGGACTTCAAATCCCCAGACCACTGCAGCAGCTGTATGGGCACTCACAGCTCATCACCCACAGAGGTAAGTACAGTGAGGAGGGGGTGTATGGTGTTAGTTCATATTTACATTTTTTCTGAACTTACACTTTAATGCCTACATGGTTCTCATGTTGTAAAGCACAGCGCAAACTGTTGGTCCTATATAAATCCTGTATAATAATCAGGGCTTTTTTCAGCAGGAGCACGGGGGAACGCAGTTCCAGCGGGCCCGTCACCACAGGCCACTCCCGACGTGTTTTGTCATCAATGATGTCTTCTGTGGATGGGCCAAAACTACATCACGCATGCCTGTTTTCCGTTGTTCTGATCTCTTATGAGCCTTCAGTTTGCTGGATCCCTTACTCTGTTACGATATAAGTGACACTATGTCAGTCTCTTCCATCTCTCTGACATTCATTTGCTCCCGCTGCTGAGTGCCATCCATGTCCATGCAGGGGCGGATCCAGAGCCTAGTCTCGGGAGAGGCACTGCCAGAAAATACGTTTCTTTTTAGTAAATTTAACGGGGAAATGGCTGGTGTTAGCGCTTCAATCATCACGGCACCATGGTTGTTATGGTGTCAGGATGATTGAAGCGCATTATTACTATTATTACATTGTTGTAAAAAATAAAATAGTTCAACTCACCATAATGCAGAATCATTGGGAGCCCTGAGCGTGTCACTTGCCACTGTCACCTGCCACACATTGCGGATTGTCACTTGCCACGTCCCCTGTCACTAGATGCAGATTGTCACTTGCCACGTCACTTGCCACATGTTGCAGATTGTCACTTGCCACATCACTTGCCACGTCCCATGGCAGACGTTGCGGATTGTCACTTGCCAAGTCGCCTGTCACCAGATGCAGATTGTCACTTGCCACATCCCATGCCACACGTTGCAGATTGTCACTTTCCACCTCCCATGCCACACGTTGCAGATTGTCACTTGCCACGTCCGATGCCACACGTTGCAGATTGTCACTTGTCACGTCCGATGCCAAATGTTGCAGATTGTCACTTGCCACGTCCCATGCCACACGTTGCAGATTGTCACTTTCCACCTCCCATGCCACACGTTGCAGATTGTCACTTGCCACGTCCGATGCCACACGTTGCAGATTGTCACTTGCCACGTCCCATGCCACACGTTGCAGATTGTCACTTGCCACATCCCATGCCACACGTTGCAGATGGTTACTTGCCTGCTATAATTGTCTCTTGCTGTGTCCCAGAGTCAGGCAGCACATTACCAGTCAAGCAGCAGAGAGATGATGTAATCTCTCTGCTGCCGCAGCTGCCTGCACACTGCACAGTGAGGGGGGAACTGCAGGGATGCAGGACGGGCGCTGGGCGGTGAGAGATGATGTTATCTCTCTGCTACCCCACCCGCCGGCTCCCTGATTGGCCAGCAGCCGCTCTCACACTGTCACCGAGCCGCACAGCTGCTCACCACCAGAGCCGCCTGTGCTCTCAGCCACGGAGCCGCCCGCCGGCTCTCTCATCCGCAGCGACACCTGCCCGCCCACTCACTCTTCCACATTCTCGGAGGGGGCAATTGCCCCGTTGCCCCCCCCCCCTGGATCCGCCCCTGTCTCCATGTTGATGCTGGTTCCCTGTTCTCCGCTATATATATGCCTATGTGACCATTATAACTTATGGTCCAACATATTCGGTAAGAGGTGTGTGCCGAGTGTTGTTTTTGTACGGTGGTGGACTTGCTACACACTGCACTTTTGGATATTGGATGTGATTTATATGTAATGGACTGATAGCACTTTATATGGATTGATTTCACATTTTCACTTATACACTTTTTGATTATATACAGTATTATCTGTTATTTTATAACACTAGAGTTAGTGAACATAAATGTATTTCTTATTGCACACGGCACTTTATTTTATTTTATTCTTTAGCGCTGCTTATCTTGTATATATGTCATCTGAACTGATATCATGCTTGTTTAACCACATGCTTACCGGGCACTTAAACCCCCCTCCTGCCCAGACCAATTTTCTCACACTCTCACACTTTGAATGACAATTGCGCGGTCATGCTACACTGTACTCAAATTAAATTTTTATATTTTTTTTCACACAAATAGAGCTTTCTTTAGGTGGTATTTAATCACTACCGAGGTTTTTATTTTTTGCTAAACAAACAAAAAAAATTGAAAATTTTGAAAAAATAAAACAAACGTTTTTCATAGTTTGTTATAAAATTTAGCAAACAGGTAATTTTTCTCCTTCATTGAAATGCGCTGATGAGGCTGCACTGATGAGGCTGCACTGATAGGCTTCTCTGATTGGCACTGATAAGATGGCACTGATGAGGCTGCACTGATTAGCACTGATAAGCTGCACTGATGGGCACTGATAAGCTGCATTGAGTGCCCATCAGTGTAGCTTATCACTGCCAATCAGTGCAGCCTCATCAGTGCCATCTTATCAGTGCCAATCAGAGTAGCCTATCAGTGCAGCCTCATCAGTGCCACCTTATCAGTGCCAATCAGAGCAGCCTCATCAGCGCATTTCAATGAAGGAGAAAAATAACCTGTTTGCAAAATTTTAAAACAAACTATGAAAAATGTTGGGCACTGATAAGCCGGCACTAATGGGCCCTGATGGGCAGCACTGAAGGGCACTGATAGGTAGCACTGATAAATGCCACTGATAGGTGGCACTGATAGGTAACACAGATAGGCAGTACTGGTGATGAGGCACTGATTGGTGGCAATAATGGGTGGTGCTGGTGGGCACTGGTAGGTGGCACTGGTGGGCACTGGTAGGCAACACTGTTGTGCACTGTTAGGTGGCACTGGCAGGTGGCACAGGTGGGCACAGATGACTCTGCGGCGGCTCTCTGCGATCGGGACCGATGTTCCCCTGACAGCCGCCGGTGATCGGCTTTGTTTTCTGATAGCGTGAGGAGAAAGAATAGCTGAATACCGGCTCTGTTTACATCACATAACCAGCTGTCATTGGCTGACAGCTGATTATGTGGTAAGGGGTCGGGATCGACCCCTTTCACTGATCTGTGATCACCCGAGTCTCATAGACCCGCTGATCACAGAGCACGCCGTGCGCCCCCTACAGGGGGCACGCAGGCCGCTCGAGCACGGGAGGACATCATATGACGGCGTCCCGGCAGTTAAGTAACTTCTTAGTTTACGTTTTGACTTAGCGTGGTTTTTTATTTTTGCTTATCCATGTATGGGCAGGCTGATTGTACCCAAGTTGATCTTGAGAACAACCTGCATGATTTCTAGCACGTGATTATTGTGAGCAGCCAGTGGCGGCTGTTGGTACATTTTTTAGGGGGGGTGGCAAACAGCTAGTCCCCCGGTCGGTTGAGTCAACATTACAAACCCCCAACCCCCCCCCCCCCTTAAGGACCCGCTCCCTGATTGGCCGGGAGGAGAATAAGGAAGAAAATAGCGAATATTAATTCGCTATTGTCACACAACTGGGTGGGCCCGGGGCACAGTGCTCTGCGCCCTGAGCCCACCCTTTTTTTGAAGCCGATTAGAGCCTCAGGCTCTAATCACGTGCTTAACTACTTGCCAACCAGCCGCCGACGTTATACAGCAGGAGGTTAGCTCCCCTGCGTGAATCGCCGTAGCTGTACGGCACCCGCTTTTAGGGGTATAGGGGACGTGTGCGTGCCTGCCGCTTGAGGTCTGAGCTGATGCGTGTGGCCGCGGCCGCGATGTCAGCAGGTGACCCACGATCGCTCCTGAAAGAGACATATTGGGGATCTGTCAGACAGATCCCTGTTCTCTCAGGGGAGTAGAGAGAGATGTGCTATTCCTAGTGATCAGAAACAGCGATCTCTCTCTACTTCCAGTCAGTCCCCTTCCCCCCACAGTTAGAAACCCCCTCCAGGGAACACTTAACCCTAGGGCCGTCTTTAATATTGATTGGACCCTGGGCAAAACTTTTCTTGGGCCCCCCCCCCATGCAGTTTTGCTCTCCACCTGCTCTGAGACATACAATAAATAGCAGCTAGACTCAAAATTAGTTTACTGAATCAGATCAGGCAGCTATTGCGATTGGTTGCCAGAGGTTGCAGTGTATCATTACCGCTCACTGACTGGTTGCTTGAGGTTACAGCACACATTACGGCTCACTGATTAGTTGCTAGAGGTTACAGCACATGATTTCTGCTTATTAATTGGTTGCTAGAGATTACTGTGGATATGACCTCAGGGGGGCATGATATACATATCAATGCCGCCGACCGCCGCTATTTACATATGAATGCCGATAATTTACATGTAAACACAGGGTCTGCAGGTGAGTCATCTGTACACAACAATAGGGCAGAGCTGGGCGGCATTAGTAACAGCACTTCACACTGAGATATTGGGACACAGCACAGGACTAAAACCTCAAGGGACGAGGGAATTTAATCCAGGATAGTTGGTAAGTATGAGGCAGCTGCTTTGGGCCCCACAACAATGACAGGGCCCAGGGTAGCTGCCCTTTTTGCCCTGCCTTAAAAACGGCCCTTTGAGCGCCACAAATCCTGGTTCTCTCAGGGGAGAGGAGACCGATCGTGTGTTCCTACCAAGTAGGAACAACGATCGGTCTCCTCCTCTAGTCAGCCACATTCCCCCCACAGTTAGAGCACACATAGGGAACACATTTAACCCCTTGAGTGCCCCCTAGTGTTAACCCCTTACCTGCCAGCGACATTTATACAGTAATCAGTGGCTATTTTTAGCTCCGATCGCTGTATAAATGTCACTGGTCCCAAAAAAAGTGTCAAAAGTGTGCGATCTGTCCGCCGCAATGTCGCAGTCCCCACTAAAAATCGCAGATCACTGCCATTACCAGTAAAAAAATAATAATAATAAAAATGCCATAAATCTGTCCCCTATTTTGTAGATGCTATAACTTTTTCAGACATGCTGGTAGTTAATTGGATCCTGTCTAAATTGGCCCTAGTATGTATGAATGTGAGTTAGGGTCCTTAGATTGTAAGCTCCTTGAGGATAGGGACTGATGTGAATGTACAATGTATATGTAAAGTGCTGCGTAAATTGACAGTACTATATAAGTAATAATAAGTAATAATAAAATAATAAAATAAATATTGGCCTAAACTGATGAAGAAATTTCTAAAATATATATATTTTTTGGATATTCATTATAGCAAACTAACTTTTTTTTTTTTTTTTTTTTCAAAATTGTTGGTCTTTTTTTGTTTATAGTGCAAAAAATAAAAAACGCATAGGTGATCAAATAAAAAAAAATTAAAATTAAATAAAATTAAATAAAAAAAGGACGTACATTTTTTGAATGATACATTTTTAAAAAAATTTTTATTTTTATTATTTTTTGAATTTTAACCATTTCAGCCCTGAAAGATTTCTCCCTTAATGACCGGGCCATTTTTTGCAATACAGCACTGCGTCGCTTTGACTGACAATTGCGCAGTTGTGCGATGTTGTACCCAAACAAAATGTATGTCCTTTTTTCTGCGAAAATAGAACTTTCTTTTGGTGGTATTTGATCACCCCTGTGTTTTTTATTTTTTGCGCTATAAACAAAAAAAGAGGGTCAATTTTGAAAAAAAACAGAATATTCGGTACTTTTTGCTATAATAAATATCCCCCAATTTAAAAAAAAAAAACAAAACAAATTTCTTCATCAGTTTAGGCCGATATATATATATTCCTTTAAATATTTTTGGTAAAAAAAAAAATCACAATAAACGTATATTGATTGGATTGTGCAAAAGTTATAGCGTCTACAAAATAGGGGATAGATTTATGGCATTTTTATTATTTATTTTTTACTAGTAATGGGGGCGATCTGCGATTTTTATCGGGACTGAGACATTGCGGCAGACAAATCGGACACTTTTGACACTTTTGTGAGACCAGTGACAATTATACAGCGATCAGAGCTAAAAATAGCCACTGATTATTGTATAAATGTCACTGGCAGGGAAGGGGTTAACACTAGGGGACGATCAAGGGGTTAAATGTGTTCCCTAGGTGTGTTCTAACTGTGGGGGGAATGTGGCTGACTGCTTGGTAGGAACACACGATCTGTCTCCTCTCCCCTGACAGAACTGGGATTTGTGTGTTTACACGCACAAATCCTGATTCTCGCTCTGTCACGAGCGATCGTAGGTGCACGGTGGTCATCATGCCCGCTGGGCACGCACATCGGCTCTGGAGACACACTGCAGGCACGCGTGCCTGGTACAGTGTCTTGAAGAGCCGACGTACAGCTACGACGGCTCACGCATGGGAGCCGATCTGCGGCGGCTGGTTGGGAAGGGGTTAATGGCCTGGTCATTGAGGGGGCAAATTTTCCGGTCCTTAAGTAGTTAAAAAAAAACCTGATTGGAATCCATGCGTCCGGCGCCCCACATGTAGATTAGGGGGCTGGACGCATGGATGGGGGGGCGGCACCCGTGCACCCTGCATTAGGGGCCATCACTGCCAGCAGCTATAGTCACTAGTAGTGGTGGCTGGTGCTCAAAATGTTTGGGGGGCGCAAACAAAAAAATTCTGAAAAAAACCCATCAAACGCAGCCGCTGTGCCATATCAAATGCTCCCACTGTGACATCAAATGCTGCCACTGTGCTCCATCAAATACAGCCACGGTGCCCCATCAAATGCAGCCACTGTGCCTATCAAATGCAGCCACTGTGCCCATCAAATGCTGCCACTGTGCCCCATCAAATACAGCCACGGTGCCCCATCAAATGCAGCCACTGTGCCCATCAAATGCAGCCACTGTGCCCATCAAATGCAGCCACTGTGCCCATCAAATGCAGCCACTGTGCCCATCAAATGCAGCCACTGTGCCCCATCAAATGCAGCCAGTGTGCCTATCAAATACAGCCACTGTGCCCCATCAAATGCAGCCAGTGTGCCTATCAAATGCAGCCACTGTGCCCATCTTATGCAGCCACTGTGCCCCATCAAATACAGCCTCACTGTGCAATATCAAATGCTGCCAGTGTGCCCCCTGCCTGCCGTCTGTATTTGCCCTGTCTCGGTGGGACAACTCCTTGATGTCTTCTCCGGTCCTCTCTCCCTGTCCTCTGCTATGATTGGGCACCTGATAGGCGTCCAATCGCAGCGCCTGTCTTTTCAGCCAATCAGGTGACGGGTAACAGATCCGAGCATCTGATTGGCAGAGAGGCGGTTTAGTGTTAGGAAAGTGAATATTCATTCTCTTTTCTAACACAGCTGAGTGACCTGCGAGCACCCGGCATGGCGTTCGCAGGTCACCTTTTCTGACGCCTATTAGAGCCTATGGTCCTAATCAGGTGCTTGAAATAAAAAACCTGCCGCTGTAATTCAGGCGCCCATCACCCGAAAAGGGGCCGGGTGCCTGAATAAGGGGTGGCAGCGGCGGCCATGGATAGATTCATGCAATGCATGCTAGAGGGGGTGGCTGGAGAGAGGGGGCGGCGCACGTGCGCCCTTATGGACGCACCGTCACTGGTCACACTAGCCAAAAATAAAATGAGTAGCTCCGCAACCTGCAACCAGAAATTGAGGAAAAACAAATCTGTATTGCTCGGTGTTGGGGGTCTCTTGGGTCGGGGTTGGAAACGACTCCCTAAAATTTAGCGGGTGGCTGCAGTTAGAAAACCTGCGAAGATGTTCGGATCTTGTAGATTCCCCACACTGGACGACCCTCCCATGTATCTGTCGTTGTGTCCGCTCCCCGGCAGCGCTATTGTCTACATTCTACAAGTGGCTCATTCACAGCGCTACGCCAAGGAGGCTTAGAGAAGATTAGAGCGACATGTATTACAATGGTTGTATTGTTTGTTACTCCAGTTATGTCCTGCTAGGCACTGCGCCTGTACTGCACTCTACAAATCATTTCCAGTAGAAACAAAGGCCAGTAATGGCAACACATGGCAATGTATATATGGGGTGCTTATAAAGGACCTATATAGTTAGAACACAACTCCCAGCAACAACTGAGGGGGGGAGACCTTGGTATGGAAACAGGGGGAATGCCTTGCCATCCTATGCTATGGGGCTGTGTGTTTCTATTGATGCGCACAGTGTAGGAAGACACAACTCTACTCCTGAGTGCAAGGGTGGCTCCATAAGATGTTTCAAGAGAAAAGAGCCACCCTGAACCAGAAAACCTGGGGCAGTGATCATGGCACCAGCCTAAACTGGAATATAGACAAGGATTAAAAGATACAGAAGCTGCCTACTCAGTAGGTGCTAAACGTACTTAAAATTGAGGGTTTATTATCACTTTATTAAATCGGTAATGGTATTCTTTTTTAAATGCAAGTGATGTAAGTATCTGAATTTGAATTTGTATCAGCTTCTTGCAGTCTACTGTACAGCTGAGCTCAAACTGGGAGAGGGAGAAACAGCACACTAAGCCAAACAGTTGTGCTGCAATGCTAACAAGGATTATGCTGATAAGGGGAGACAGCAGAGTGACAGAAGGAAGCCTATAAGTCTTCTTTTCGCTATCCAATCACAGGCTGGGGGAGGGACAAGACCTGTATTTTTAGAGACAGGAGGAGAGGGCGGAAGGAGAAGGAGCAGGACCAGCTCTCTCTCCTCTTCCATCCGTGGAGGGAGGGGGAACGGTCAATGCTGGTTCTCGGTCCTATGCATGAACTACACCTCCTAGTGTCCCTTGCAGCAGTCTTGTGTCCTCCTCCCGCTGCTGATTGGCTGAGTGGTGGCTGCTCGAGGGAGGCTCACACAGACACATTGCCCCTTGCTGCTGCACTCTCTCTGTATCGGGTGGCGGGATGTGTAGAGAAAGCGTAAGCACAGCCGTGCCAGCGGCTGGAGGTAGAAGACAGCCCACAGCACAGCTGCTTTTCCCCACGGTGGGTGGGGGGCGGGAGATCAAGGGAGAGAGTCAGCACTAGGCTACACCAATGCGCACAGGGTGATTAGGGTGTGCCCAGGCACATCCGGCATACCCCATGTTCATGCCTATGCTCATCATAGGTTTGTCAGAAACAATGAAATCAGACCGAGACAGAAGTACAGTTAAATCACACTTGTTTAATAATAAAAGTAAATAGAACAAATGTAGTCAAAACATAGCCAAAGTTCAGTAACCGGGACGGATAGTCAGACAAGCCAAACGTCAGGGAGCCGGAGATGAGCGCAGTAAAACAGCAAGCAGGATCTGGAGCCAGAAGGGATGTCAGCCAAGCAAGTCTTTTAACAGGAACACAGGAGAATGTCTCTGTGATGTTGAGGCAAAGGCAGAGATCCTCTGGGCTGGACGGCTTAAGTAGGCAGGACTGACGAGCAGGATATCATCAACAGCTGAATAACTGTGCAGAGATAGGAGCTGGCAATTAGCCGACAGCTGAGCAGCCAGTTAAAAGAAGGAAGGGCTGAGCCCAGCCCTGACAAGGTTTCCTGTATAAAGCACTAGCCTCACGACGTCTATTGCTGCAGCCCAGAGAAAGGGGGAGGCATATTTCCTCCGAAACGCGTTGGCTTTACCCAATGACTTTAAACAATTAACATTTTAACTACCTCCTTAATGCCCTCCACAGCCCTTTTCTAGACATAGCTGTGTTCTGCCGCAAAGCTGTAAAAATCTTAGAACTGGATGGAAGGAAGCAGAAACCTTTTGGCAGATATATCCTCCCTGCCCCCCGGTACCGGCCAATATGGTTGCTTCTCCTCTCGGCCAATCGCACTTCTCCCGCTTCCTGATTGGCTTTCTTTGTTTTGTCGATATGTGCCTGCCGGTGAAAAGTGCCCGCGCATGCGCAGAACGGATGGGCACTCCAGCTGAGTTGCCGATCAGATGGAGTGGCGTCCCATAGCGCATGCGCACATTGCAGGAGCCTTTTTTCGATGGGAGATACCATTTCTGGGGCACTATTTAATGGGATGCAAACAGCGGAGGGACGCCGTATTTGTCATATT
This sequence comes from Aquarana catesbeiana, assembly GCF_042186555.1. Classification (NCBI taxonomy): domain Eukaryota; kingdom Metazoa; phylum Chordata; class Amphibia; order Anura; family Ranidae; genus Aquarana; species Aquarana catesbeiana. The sequence goes on from NC_133332.1 coordinate 25,097,622, forward strand.
GTGTCTCGCAGTTGCGCCGCGGGTTTACAGCGAGGCACCACCTGACATCTACATTGTCCCTCCACTCTTTGCATAGCTTTCAATTGTGCCCGTGAAATGGTATCGCCCATCGAAAAAACTCTCCTACGACGTGCGCATGCCCTATGGCGACTTCATTCCAGCTGATCGGCAACTCAGCTGGGGTGCCCTTCCGTTCTGGGCACTTTTCAGCAGAGGGCACAAATCGTTAGAACACCGGATCTCCCTTTACATCCTCCCTGCCCGCCGGTAACAGCCAATATGATCGCTTCTCCTCATGGCCAATCATGCTCCTCCTGTTTCCTGATTGGCCGGGAGGAGAAGCAGGAAGACAATAGTGAATATTAATTCGCTATTGTCACAGAACTGGATGGGCTCAGGGAGCAGTGCTCTGAGCCCCAGGCCCACCCTTTTTTGAAGCCAATTAGAGCCTCAGGCTCTAATCATAGTTAAAAAAAAAAAAAAAAACCCATTGGAATCCATGCGTCCGGCGCCCTGCATGTAGATTATGGACGTATGGATGGGCCACCACTGGTGTTTGACCCGTAATGGCACCTCTGCGCATTGCCAAACCAGAGCACCAAAGGGGGGGAGTTTTTTTCCCTGCTTTTCAGGGAGAAGAAACAGCCAGATCACTGTTCCTATGCACACAGAGCTCTGTATGTTTTTGTATTTTTAAATAGACCCCTGAGTGTCGTGGACATTTGTACTGGTGTGCTCCTTAATACCCTCCTCAGCCCCTTTTCTAGACATGGCTGTGCTGTGCCGTAAAGCTGTAAAAATCTCAGAACTGGATGGACAGAAAGAGAAACCTTTTGCCAGATAAAACAGTTTCCATTGATGCGTTTCATCTGTGTATTTAGCTGTTTCGAGTTTAGCTTTAAAAAAAAATGTTGTTTAGTGACAGGGTCACTTTAAGGGAAATACCAGAAATCCAAAAATAAGAAAAGTAGATACATTGTCTGCATTGGATACATTAGTTTTACTCCCTGTTCTGCTGACTGCTTATTCATGAGCGCCCTCTAGTGACCACACTTAGAATGCAATCTAAATTCCAAAAATATCGCTGGGACGTCTTACGTCAGGCGTGCGTCAACCGCTAAATTTGTCGATGTCTTCCTGTAGTAGATGTAAGGTTTTTTTATAGCTATAAACTTTATATATCTGATATAACAACTGATATTGTAGAAGGGCTGTAGAGCACTGGTTATCACTCATAGTACGCCCTGGGAGGTACTACTGACAACTCATACATAAAAAGATTAGATTAGATCTCTTATTTAAAAAAAAAAATAGCATCAGCAGCATCCATAGTACAGGATTGCTTTAACTTTTTTTGCACAAGGTTAAAAAATTAACTTTAAGCCTGACATAGACATGCGCATGGGGTATGCCGGACGTGCCTAAAACCCCCAAACATTATATATACTTATTTTTGAAAAGCAGACACCCTAGATCAGGGATATTGAATTAAAATTCGAGAAAGGTCCAGTGAATAAAATGTTCTTCCAGCGGAGGTGCGACTCACACCAGTGGCGGCTGGTGCTCCAAACAAACCACCCACCCCCCCCAGTGGGCGGCAAACAGACCACCTGACCCCCCCCCCGGTAGGTGGTACTTATCTGGTCAGGAGGCAATGCAGAGCAGAGAGATGATGTTGACCATCTTCCGGTGTTCTATTGATTTGTGCCCGCCATCAAAAAGTGCCTGCGCATGCGCAGAATGGAAGGGCACTCCAGCTGAGTTGCCGATCAGTTGGAGTGACGTCACCATAGCACATGTGCACATCGTAGGAGCCTTTTTTCGACGGAAGATACCATTTCTCTGGCACAATTTAATGGTATGCAAACAGCGGAGGGACACCGTATTTGTCATATTGTTCCTCGCTGTTGCGCCGCGGGTTTACAGAGAGGCACAATCTGACATCTACGTTGTCCCTCCGCTCTTTGCATAGCTTTCAATTGTGCCCGTGAAATGGTATCGCCCGTTAAAAAAACTCTCCTCCAATGTGCCCATGCGATATGGTGACGTCACCCCAGCTGATCAGGAACTCAACTGGAGTGCCCATCTGTTCTGCGCATGCACTTTTCGATACCGGTCAATACGATCGCTTCCCCTCTCGGCCAATCGCGCTCCTCCCACTTCCTGATTGGCTTGGGAGGAGAATGGTCGTAATGTGGTATTTCCCACATTCACACTGTTTTGGCCACTAGAGGCTTGGGGAAAATCGAATGTTCTCAGGCTAAATTCTCTGCAGATCGAATCTTATTAATTAAAAAAAAAAAAATGAGGGAAAATACTGCATTATGGCCACTGCATGGAGCTTAGGGGTATACTTATTTCCTATTATAGTTAGCGCCATCTAGTGGTCGTAATGTGGTATTTCCCACATTCACACTGTTTTGGCCACTAGAGGCTTGGGGAAAATCAAATGTTCTCAGATAGAATGTTATTAATTAAAGAAAAAAAAAAAGAATGAGGGAAAATACTGCATTATGGCCACTAGATGGAGCTTAGGGGTATACTTATTTTCTATTATAGTTAGCGCCATCTAGTGGTCGTAATGTGGTATTTCCCACATTCACACTGTTTTGGCCACTAGAGGCTTGGAGAAGATCGAATATTCTCAGGCTAAATTCTCTGCTGATAGAATTTTATGAATTAAAAAAAAAGAATGAGGGAAAATACTGCATTATGGCCACTAAATGGAGCTGAGGAGGTATACTTATTTTCTATTATAGTGGTCGTAATGTGTTATTTCCCACATTCACACTGTTTTGGCCACTAGGGGCTTTGGGAAAATCGAATGTTCTCAGGCTAAATTCTCTGTGGATAGAAAGTTATTAGCCACTTAAAGACCAGCCGCCGCAGTTGAACTGGAGGTTGGCTCTCCTGGGCGAACTGCCATCATTGTACGTCGTCCGCTTTAAGACCACTAGGACCCGCGATGCCGGAGCCGATATGTGTGGCTGGCGCCCGCGATGTCCGCCAGCCACCCGCGATCACTCCTGAGAGAGACAGGATGGGGATTTGTCAATGTAAACAGACAGATCCCTGTGCTGTCAGGGGAGGATAGACAGATCTGCTGTTACTACCATTTAGCCCGGGTCTTATATTAATTTTGGCAACAAAAGACACAGTAGGGCTTATTTTTAGGGTAGGTCTTACCATGTAATGTGCTGTCTTCTCTCCCCCTCTCCCTCCCTGCCTGTCAGGAATCCCCAGTGTGAACTGAGTTAAAAATGCTTGTAAAATCCTAGTATATAATGTATAATGTTTGTGTTTCTGTAAAATAATTGTGCCAAATACCTTGGTTATAGCGCCGCTCTGCGCTTCTGTGAACCACCGGAGCTCTGCTCCCCGCAATTATATTACAGAAACACACACATTGTACATTATATACTACTGTAATAGAGTGGATTACAGGATTTTACAAGCATTTTAATCTAGGGCTTATTTTCGGGGTAGGACTTATATTGCAGCCCTCCTGAAAAATAATGCTAGGTCTTATTTTCAGGTAAACACGGTAGTGATTAGGAACAGCGATCGGTCTCCTCCACCAGTCACAGTTAGAAACACCTCCCAGGGAACACTTAACCCCTTGATCACCCCCTAGTGTTTACCCCTTCCCTGCCAGTCACATTTATACAGTAATCAGTGGCTATTTTGAGCTTTGATCGCTGTATAATTGTCACTGGTCCCCAAAAAAGTGTCAAAAGTGTCTGATCTGTCCGCCGCAATGTTGCAATCCAGCTAAAAATCGCTGATCACCGTCTTTACTAGTAAAAAATAATAATAATAATAAAAATGCCATAAACCTATCCCCTATTTTGTAGATGCTGTAACTTTTGCGCAAACCAATCAATATACGCTTATTGCGATTTTTTTCACCAAAAATATGTAGAAGAAAACATATCGGCCTAAACTGATGAAGAGATTAGTTTTTTACATTTTTGGGGGGGATATTTATTATAACAAAAAGTAAAAAAATTTTTTTTTCATAATTGTCGGCCTTTTTTTGTTTATAGCGCAAAAAAAAAACGATGCAGAGGTGATCAAATACTACCAAAATAAAGCTCTATTTGTGGGAAAAAAAGGACGTCAATTTTGTTTGGGTACAGCGTCGCACGACCGCGCAATTGTCAGTTAAGGAGACGCAGTGCCGTATCGCAAAAAACAACCTGGTTATTAAGGGGGCAAATCCTTCCGGTCCTTAAAGCGGTTGTGTACCCGCACACGAAAAAAAAAACAAAAACCTGTAAGGCAAAAGGCATTATAGCTAGAATGCACCGCATACTAGCTCATTATAAAATACTTACCTTAGAATGAGGTCCCCGCATCGCATCCTGGTCAACGCAGAGGGAGCTGACATTTTCCCCTCTGCGTTCCTTACGGGTTTGCGGCTCCGCCGCTTTGAGTGGCCGGAGCCGCGATGACGTCACTCCCATGCATGCACACGGGAGTCCTCAGTTCCGGCAAGGGCCGGCACAATACGCCGGACCTTCACTGCGCATGCGCCGCTGATGTCAGCGGCTGCATGCAGGGTGAATATCTCCTAAACTGTGTAGGTATAATAAGGCTGACCTGTAGGTAAAAAAAATGTAAAGAAGGGGTATACAACCACTTTAAGTGGTTAATTGAAAAAAATTAGTGAAAATATTGCCCTATAGCCACTAGATGGAGCTGGGGGTCATACTTATTTCCTATCATAGTCAGCGCCATCTAGTGGCCATAGGTCAGTATTTTCCGTATTTTTTTCAATTCGATTTTCCCCAAGCCCCTAGTGGCCAAAACAGTGTGAATGTGGGAAATAACACATTACGGCCACTAGATGGAGCTGAGGGTCATACTTATTTCCTATTATAGTCAGCACCATCTAGTGGTCGTAATGTGTTATTTCCCACATTCACACTGTTTTCGCCACTAGGGGCTTGGGGAAAATCGAATGTTCTCAGGCTAATTTCTCTGTAGATAGAATGTTATTAAAGTTGAAACTCCTTTGGTTGTACTCCTCCTATGGATCACAGGAGTGCACTCTTTTGACCCGTTTTCAGCAGAGAGCGGGCTGAAGCAGAGCCGGTCCAGGCTTGGGCAAGATCGCAACAATGGAGTCGGGATCCGGACCATATGCCTGAACCGGCACACGGCTCAGCCTCTCAGCGAGCCTCTGAGAGCCTGAGCCAGCTGATCCCACCCCCCCCCCCTCCACAGCCCATTGCTCCAGTGAGCGAGGAGGGGGGCAGAGCAGAAATCAGTGACTGACAGTCCCCAGCCCTCTGCTCATGGAGCCCTGAGAACCGAGTGATCGGCGGTGTTTGATCGCTCGGTTCTCAGTGTAAGAGCCAGCAGGTCTGATGCTGCATCCACCTAGGTAAGTATGATTCTGGAAAAAAAAATCCCATACATCTCTTTTAATTGAAAAGAAAATGAGAGAAAATACTGCATTGTGGCCACTAGATGGAGCTGAGGGGTATACTTATTTTTTATTATAGTTAGCACCATCTAGTGGCCATAATGCAGTATTTTCCCTCATTTTTTTCAATAAATAACATTCCATCTGCAGAGAATTTAGCCTGAGAACATTCGATTTTCCCCCATTTGAACAGAAAAAATGTGCATGCAGTTTCAATAGGCGAACGGCTATGCAAATTTTCTTATAAATACACCCCATAATGTAAATTTCCCTATATTGGTGATAGTCCCTTTAATGGATAGCGTTTAGCTCACTATAATCCTGTGATACTTTGCTGCTCTCCAGTGTATCAGTTTGATTTTCCCTACCAGAGGAGCCCGTTTTACGCATAAACGCACATGTTGTTAGCACCAGAATAGACTGTGACATACATTTCATTAGCGGCCCAGCTGCAGCATCAGCCATGGCTCCAGGAAACACGAGAGGCTGGAGCAGCCGCCAGCCGCACCGCCGCCCGACGGTGCAATCAAATGATTTACGAATCGCTGAGGGAAGCGTTTTAATCCCGGCTGGAAGTCATTGTTCCTATTTCTGCCAGCGTTCTATTTATAGCCTTCGCAGGACAATGCGCCGTGACGTTACAAAGAGTGGAAGATGGATTTCAGGGCCGTTCTCTCATAAATATGGAGAGTCTCGTGGACGTCACTGGTCTGGAATAGATTCACTTTTTTTTTTCTTCTTCTTGGTCATTTTATTGATCTCTATTAAGTGGATGGGCTGCGCTCTTATCAATATGAAATATATTGGTGATGTCATCAGTCCCCAATGAGTAGACTAGGCTTTCTCAACCTTTTAACCCTAGAGGAACCCCAAAGATAATTTTCATGTCTCAAGGAACCCTTACTAAAACCAATTCATCAGGGCTCAATAGGAACAATGCTTCTTATACTGGTGGTCAATAGGAAGACTGCCCCCCTTAAAGTGGTGCTCAGAATGCCACCCTTAAAGACAGCTAAAAAGATATTTGGTGTCATGCTGCTGGCTTTGCTAAGTGGTGCTGAACCTTGAACTCTATGGGCATCATCAAGTAGTTGGTTCATCAGCCACAGCTCAAGGAACCCCTAGCAACCTCTGAAGGAACCCTAGGGTTCCATGGAATCCTGGTTGAGAATGGCTTGAATAGGCACGTTGGGGTTGAGTTACTAAAATTGGAGAGTGCAAAATCTGTTGCAGCTCTGCCTAGAAACCAGCTTCCAGGTTTTATTGTCAAAGCTTAACCGCTTGCCGACCATATAACCTAGATATACGGCGTCAAGGCGGTTCGGCTGCGCCAGATCATGTACCTAGTACATGATCTAACACTTCCAGGTAGGGGGCGCACACGCCGCCGATGATCCGGTTGTGCTGTCAACAGTGGTGGCCAGTGGGTTTTTTTTTTGGGGAGGGCAGAAAACAACCACCCCCCCAAGTTGGACGGCGGAACCCCCCACCACCGTCTGCTCTAGGTTGGTCTGGTCTCCCGCACCCATACCCCCTCCTTGCGCTCTAGGTCGGTTGGTCATCAAGCCCGGCACTTATCCCATGTAGGGTACGGGTGGGCAGCGGACGGGTTGCGGGCTCCTACAGGCGGCGGGCAGGTTGTGGGCTCCTACGGGCAGCGGGGGGGGTTGCAGGCTCCTACAGGCGGCGGGCAGGTTTCGGGCTCCTACAGGCAGTGGGCAGGTTGTGGGCTCCTACGGGCAGTGGGCAGGTTGCGGGCTCCTACAGGCGGCGGGCAGGTGGCGGGCTCCTACGGGCAGCAGGCAGGTTGCGGGCTCCTACGGGCAGCGGGCAGGTTGCGGGCCCCCATGGGCAGCAGGCAGGTTGCAGGCTCCTACGGGCAGCAGCGCAGCTCCTGTGTCCTCTCCTCCTGTTCTGTATCACGGCGCCTTCTTTATCATTACTTCCGCCATGCGTCTCCTCCCTCCTCCTCTTCCTAGGCATCCAATAGGATCGCCTGTCCTTTCAGCCAATCTGGGGAAGAGTCTCAAGACTCGCTTCCTGTTTGGCCGGGAGGAGGATCAGTGTGGCAATAGCGGATATTCATTCGCTATTGTCACACAACTGGGTGGGCTCAGAGCGCAGTGCTCTGTGTCCCGAGCCCACCCTTTTTTGAAGCCTATTAGAGCCTCCGGCTCTGATCACATGCTTAAAAAAAAAACACCCCCCTATTGGAATCCATGGTCCAGCGCCCTGCATGTAGATCATGGGGCGGATGCATGGATGGGGGGGGGCGCCCCTAATGGACGGGCTGCTGCTGGCTGTAAATAAACACAGCAGATGTCGATCACCAGGGTGCTGGCCAATGGATTACCGCCGGCACCCAGCGACTCCACTGTGCTGGGATTATACATAGTGGGTGCCAGCAGGTGCTGGCCAATGGATGAGCACCGGCACCTGCCGATCATCCAGAAGACACACAGGACTGGGCTTTGTCTATGTAAACAAGGGAGAGCCCTGTCCTGACAGCAGAGAAGTAATAGATTTTCTTTCCGCAAAGCAGGGAACAAAAATCAATCACTTTCCCTAGAAAAAACACCTCCCACAGTACACCAAAACATTGGCTAGGCACACGTTTAACCCTTTGATTTCTCTAGATGTTTAACCCCTTCCCAGCCAGTGTCATTAATACAGTGACAGTGCATATTTTTAGCACTGATCACTGCATTAGTGTCACTGGTATCCACAATGTCAAAATTATCAGTTAGTGTCCAATTGTTCGCCGCAATATCACAGTCCCACTTTAACCTCCTTGGCAGTAATCCTGAGCGTGACTCGGGTCTGACTTTTACTGTCAGGAGCGGTAACCCCGAGTCACGCTCGGGGTAACATTGCAGAGCATCCAGCGGAGCCCTTACCTTCTCCTGGGTTCCAGCGATGCCCTCCACTGTCCTCGGCTTGTCTCCGCTGTGATCACCAGCGCGATCACAGCATCTCACTTCCTAGTTCCGTTCCCTGCGAGCAGCAGCGGCGCACGGGAGCGGAACAAGGCGGGAAATTCAAAAAGTTCAAAAGTTCAAACACAATAACACACATATAAAAAGAGGTGATACAGTGTAATCTGAGAGGATTACATTGTATCATCTCAGATCTCACTGATACAGTGCCCCTTGCCCCAGTGCCCCTTGCCTCCAATAAAATATTGAGAAGATGGAATCCAAAAAGCGCCATTTCGCTACAAAATCGCCTTTGGAGCAGTTGAATGACAGCGACAGCGACAGCGACATGGAGTTGCTCCCAGAACTCAGCGATAGTGAGTCGTGGGGAGATTTGTCGTCTGACATTGATCTGACAAGTGACAGCGATGACAGCGGTGATGATCCTGCACCTGACATCAGCGATGTGCGCACTTGGTGCCCTATTGAGTGCGATACGGACCAGGTAGCGCCCCCAAGATTTCCCTTCACTGGATCACCTGGGATGAAGGTCGAAGTTGAGCGTGGCAACCCTCTGGCATACCTGCAATTATTTCTCACAGAGGAGGTAATTGAAAAAATTGTCATAGAGACAAATCGCTACCAACAGCAGCAATCCGCTACGCTGCATGCCAGGTTTTCCCGAAGCAGAAGGTGGGAACCGGTGACTAAAGAGGACATCTGGCTGTTTCTCGGACTCATTATTCTTCAGGGGGTGGTGGGGAAACCACGCCAGAAATGGTACTGGACCACCAACAAGTTATTGGCCACTCCGTTTTTTGGTACTGTGATGTCCGAATACCGTTTTTCCCTCATCATGAAATATTTTCACTTCACTAACAATGAAGAGTTTGATGAGGCCACGCATTCTGCGCCCAAGCTAAAAAAAAATCTGGGAGGTATGCCAAATTATTGGGAACAATTTCCAGCGGGCCTACTTGCCAGAAAGGGACGTCAGCGTGGATGAGAGTTTGATGGCCTACAAAGGACGCCTAAGCTGGATCCAGTATATTGCATCCAAAAGAGCGCGGTTTGGCATCAAATCATACATGCTCTGCGAGTCATCCACCGGGTACATATGGAACTTGGTCATTTACACCGGTAAAGGCCCGAAGTTCAACCCCAGGTACAGCAATTATGGGATGGCCACATCATCTGTCCTTACACTGCTGGAGCCATTACTGAACTAGGGATATTGTGTGACCATGGACAATTTCTATACGTCGCCAGAACTGTTTGAGGTTTTGATCCAAAACAAGACGGATGCCTATGGTACAGTTAGGCCTAACAGACGTGACATGCCATCAATGTTTGGAAAGAAAAAACTAAAACCCGGAGAAATGGTTGCCTGGCAGAAGGGTAAGATGATGGCAATACGTTGGCGAGACAAGAAGGACGTGTGCACAATACCTCCACTGCCACGGTCCACACAAAAGGTGGGAAAGATGTGCTGATCGTCATAGACTATAATTGGGAGGTGTCGACCGAGCCGATCAGGCAACGACCTTTTATCCGACTATGCGGAAACAGCAGAAAAAATATTACAAAAAGATTTTCAGGCATCTTCTGGAACAATGCCTTTGGAACGCTTACATCTTGTACCGAGCAGGGAGTGACAGATTTTATCTGGAAGGTGGCTGAGCAGATTTTTGCCAAACACCAGATGCCATCAGTTGATGTGAACAGACCTGGACGACGTGCTGTTGGTGTTGCCAACCCAGAACGCCTAACAGGTCGGCACTTTATGGACTATATACCGCCAACCGCAAAAAAGGCAGCACCTACCAGGATGTGTGTGGTTTGCTGTTCACACAGAGATGACAAGGGAAAAAAAATCCAAAAAGAAAGCAGGTTCTTTTGTCCGGATTGTGACGTGGGACTGTGTGCTGTACCTTGCTTCAAAATTGATCACACTCAGGATGTTTATTGAATTTTCTTTGTCTGACAAATTTCTTTAGTTTGTATTACATTATTGAATAAAATTATATTATTTAAAAATTTAAAATCATGATTTTGTGTTTCAAACTTTATCACATCTGGGATGTCTACTAGAGTCTTGTTTGGTCAGGTTTAACCACTTCAATACCAGGCACTTAGGCAATTGCTGTCGCAATTTGAATGACAATTGCGCGGTCATGCTGCACTGTACCCAAACAAATTTTTTATCATTTTGTTCCCACAAATAGAGCTTTCTTTTGGTGGTATTTGATCACCTCTGCGGTTTTTATTTTTTGCGCAACAAATAAAAAAAGACCGAAAATTTTGGAAAAAAACACGTTTTTCTTTGTTTCTGTTAAAACTTTTTGTAAATAAATACGTTTTCTTCTTCAATGACGGGCACTGATATGGCTGCACTGACGGGCACTGATACGGCGGCACTGATGGGCACAGATGAGGTGGCACCGATGAGGTGGCACTGATGAGGTGGCACTGACGGGCACTGATGGGCACTGATAGGTGGCACTGATGGGCACTGATAGGTGGCACTGGTATGCGGCACTGATGGGCACTCATAGGTGGCACGGATGGGCACTTATAGGCGGCCCTGATGGGCACTCATAGGTGGCATTGATGGGCACTCGTAGGTGGCATTGATGGTTACTTATGGGTGGCACTGATAGTTGGCACAGATGGGCACGGATGGGCACTGATAGATGGGCACTGATGGGCACGGATGGGCACTGACAGGTGGCATGAATGGACACTGATGGGTGGCACTGATGGAATTGCTTATTTGCAGTGATGCCCCTAAGGGTGGCATTGCTGGGCATCACTGCAACATAATTGTGCCAATCAGTGCCCATTTGTGGGCACTGATTGGCACAGATTTGGCACACTGGGCACATGTGGATGGCCATGGGGTACATACCTGGCCATCCACATGTTGCCCCTTCCCTGGTGGTCCTAGTGGCGATCCCTGGTGGTCCAGTGTGGTGATCTGCGGGGGGGCTGCGCTGATAAACAATCAGCGCAGACCCCCCCTGCCAGGAGAGCCGCCGATCGGCTCTCCTCTACTTGCGTCTGTCAGACGCGAGTGAGGAAGAGCCGATCAACGGCTCTTCCTATTGACAGCATGATCAGCCGTGATTGGACACAGCTGATCACGTGGTAAAGAGCCTCCGCCGGAGGCTTTTTACCAAGATCAGTGTAGCGGTGTGTCAGACTGACACACCGCTCCACCGATCGCCGCGATGCGCGCCCCGGCATGTTATCCTGCTGGACGTCCAGTCAGGATAACAGAACCACTTCCCGGACGTCAATCCGCTATAGGGCGGGCGGGAAGTGGTTAAGTAAGTAATTACTAAGAATTGCAGGCCTATAATACATAGCATCAAATTTCCATGCAAAATAATTGTACCACTTTCAGCACAAAATTCCAGACAGAATCATACCGCCAGGGAGGTTAAGTCACTGATCGCCACCATTACTAGTACAAAATAAATAAATAAAAATGCCAGTATACACTATATTGCCAAAAGTATTGGGACGCCTGCCTTTACACACACATGAACTTTAATGGCATCCCAGTCTTATGCCCCGTACACACGGTCGGATTTTCCGACGGAAAATGTGTGATAGGACCTTGTTGTTGGAAATTCCGACCGGGTGTGGGCTCCATCACACATTTTCCATCGGATTTTCCGACACACAAAGTTTGAGAGCAGGATATAAAATTTTCCGACAACAAAATCCGTTGTCGGAAATTCCGATCGTGTGTACACAAATCCGACGCACAAAGTGCCACGCATGCTCAGAATAAATAAAGAGATGAAAGCTGTTGGCCACTGCCCCGTTTATAGTCCCGACGTACGTGTTTTACGTCACCGCGTTTAGAACGATCAGATTTTCCGACAACTTTGTGTGACCGTGTGTATGCAAGACAAGTTTGAGCCAACATCCATCGGAAAAAATCCTAGGATTTTGTTGTCGGAATGTCCGAACAAAGTACGACCGTGTGTACGGGGCATTAGTCCGTAGGGTTCAATATTGAGTTGGCCCTCCCTTTGCATCTATAACAGCTTCAACTCTTCTGGGAAGGCCGTCCACAAGGTTTACGTCGTGCGACGCTGTACTCAAACAAAATTTCTGTCCTTTTTTTCCCACAAATAGAGCTTTCTTTTGGTGGTATTTGATCACCTCTGCGTTTTTTATTTTTTGCGCTATAAACAAAAAAAGAACGGCAATTTTGAAAAAAGGACAATATTTTGTACTTTTTGCTATAATAAATATCCCCAATTTTTTTTTTTTTTTAAACTATTTTTTTTCCTCAGTTTAGGTCGATATGTATTCTTCTACATATTTTTGGTAATAAAAATCGCAATAAGCGTATATTGTTTGGTTTGCGCAAAATGTATAATGTCTACAAAATAGGGGAAATGTTTATGGCAATTTTACTATTATTTTTTTTTTAATTAGTAATGGTGATGATCAGCAATTTTTATTGGGACTGCGACATTGTGGCGGACACATCGGACACTTTTGACACATTTTTGGGACCATTGACAATTATACAGCGATCAGTACTATAAAAATGCACTGATTACTGTGTAAATGTCACTGGCAGGGAAGGGGTTAAACACTAGGGGTGATCAAGGGGTTAAATGTGTTCCCTAGGTGTGTGTTCTAACTGAAGGGGGAGGAGACTGACTAGAGGGGATGGCAGATCGTTGTTGCTAGCTAGTAGGAACACACAATCAGTCTCTCCTCACAGAACAGAGCAGGGATGTGTGTGTTTACACACACATCCTTGTTCTGGCTCTCGTGCCCACGATCGCGCGCAGCCGGCGGTCATCACAACGGGTGTGCGTGCCTGCTATACCCGCTTAAAGGCCGTCATACAGCTACGACGGTTCGCAGGAACGTGCCGACCTGCCGCTGTATAACGACGGCGGCTGGTCGGCAAGCAGTTAAACTGCACAATTCCCTTAACCAGTTTCAGTCCGGGCCAATTCTGACATTGGTCTCCTACATTCTTACACCCCCCAAACATTATATATATATTTTTAAAGCAGAGGTCTGGGAGAATAAAATGGTGGGTGTTGCATTTTTTTATGTCACATATGCGCATCGGTTTTTCAAACGTAATTTTTTGGGGAAAAAATACACTTTAATTAATTTTAATGCACAAAAACACAATATAATACCCAATTGTTTGGTAAAATATAAAGGATGATGTTACACCGAGTAAATGGATACCAAAGGAGCCTAAAAATCTCCATAGGCGACTTTTTACCGTTGTTACCTGCCATAACCCCGGTATTTTCAGGAATGCCTTGCATTTCTCCTTAAGATTCGCCGCGTGATCACTTTAATTGGCAGCGGGAGAGGTGTCCACCCCCCTCCCACCGCGCTCCAGTCGTCTCCACCGCTTACCGGACCCGCCGGTAGCGGCGGAGACAATCACATCCTTTCCCATGGATGCCTGGCTGCCAAGTGAGGGGAAGATGGCCCCCGCTCGACTCCATGGCATGGGAGGGCAGAAGCGACGTCAAATGTCACTTCTGCCCAATGCTCTTAAAGGAGAAATGTTTTTTTTTTGTTTTTTTTTCAAGTGACATATTTTTTTTAATTGCATTTCAGTGTAAATATGAGATCTGAGGTCTTTTTGACCCCAGATCTCAGATTTAAGAGGTCCTGTCATGCTTTTTTTTTTATTACAAGGGATGTTTACATATCCTTGTAATAGGAATAAAAGTGACCCACAATTTTTTTTTTTTTTTTTGAAAAGACAGTGTGTAAATAAAAAATAAAAAGTAAAATAAGGAATTTTTTTTTAAAAAAAGCACCCCGTCCCAACGAGCTCTCCCACAGAAGCGAACGCATATGAAAACGGTATTCAAACCACACATGTGAGGTATACACGAACATACGAACATGAAAAATCAAAAGTGCTCAATTTAAAGGCTTATATGCAAGTTATTGTCACAAAAAGTGTTTGGGGGCCCGGGTCCTGCCCCAGGGGACATGGATCAATGCAAAAAATTTTTAATAAAACAGCCGTTTTTTCAGGAGCAGTGATTTTTTTAATGCTTAAAGTGAAACAATAAAAATGAAATATTCCTTTAAATATCGTGCCTGGGGGGTTTCTATAGTATGTCTGTAAAGTAGCGCATTTTTCCCGTGTTTACAACAGTACCACAGCAAAATGACATTTCTAAAGCAAAAATTGTCATTTAAAACTGATCGCAGCTGTAATGAATTGTCGGGTCTCGGCAATATAGATAAAACTCATTGAAAAAAAGAGCATGGGATCCCCCCCAGTCCATTACCAGGCCCTTTGGGTATGGTATGAATATTAAGGGGAACCCCGAACCAAAATTTAAAAAAAAAAATGCGTAGAGGTCCCCCTAAAATCCATACCAGGCCCTTCAGGTCTGATATGGAAATTAAGGGGAACCCTGCGCCAAATTTATAAAAAAAATGGCGTAGGGGTCCCCCCTAAAATCCATACCAGACCCATGAATTTTAATTCATGCCAGAAACTTATCTGAGCATGCAACCTGGCAGGCCAAAGGGAAAAGAGGGGGGGACAAGAGAGCACCCCCCTCCTGAACCGTACCAGGCCACATGCCCTCAACATGGGGAGGGTGCTTTGGGGTCTGACCCCAAAGCACCTTGTCCCCAAGTTGATGGGGACAAAGGCCTCAACTCCACAACCCTTGCCCAGTGGTTGTGGGGGTCTGCGGGCAGGGGGCTTATCAGAATCTGGAAGCCCCCTTTAACAAGGGGACCCCCAGATCCTGTCCTCCCCCCCTGTGTGAGTTGGTAACTGGTACAAGTACCCCTACCATTTCGCAAAAAAAGTGTCAAAATGGTAAAAAAGACAAGAGACAGCTTGGGACAAGTCCTTTATTAAAAAATAAAAAAATAAAAATGTCCCACGATGTAAGTTCACGCGACCCGACGGACCGAAAAAGAAAAAAAAAAAAAAAAAAAAAAAAGCGCAACCGATCCGCCTCCATGGGAGGCTCCCGCAGAGTGACACGTCTTCTCTATGACAGTTCTTATATAACTGGGGGCGGGGCCACCCGGTGATGTAACCTGGTGACCCCGCCCCCCTCTGACGCCACAGGGGGGGAGGGAAGGGAGGGGGAAAGGATGGGGCCTAGCAACCATGGCAGTAGGATTTCAAACAACTGCAGCGCAGGAAAAATTGGAAGCAGGCAAACCAACCAAAGGTCCTTTTACACACGCAGAGTCTCCTATAGCCCAGGAGGAAAAGTGCTTCTGCCATTTGCCCCCCACTTCCTTTTCAGTTTTTCTGATCCTGTTATGGAGTGTGTTTTTGCGCTCTTGCCCCCGCGTGGTGTGGACCCAGAATGCTGGTGGTGGACTGTTTTGAGTCATACCAATCATGGCTGCTATCCTGGTCTCTGGATGTTTGTTTTCTGGAGACGGGAAGTGATGCGGCGATGATGGAGGCGGAGTTGATGCGGTCCCGTTGGCTTAACGTGTATTGCGTCACTTCCTCTCACATACTTGGAGCCTAAACAGCGTGGGGGCGGAAGTGGTGGTGACACGATTACGTGTGATGACGTGTATTGCGTCACTTCCTCTCGCACATGCGCAGTATAATAGGGACGCCACCGGCACCTCTCAGTGCCATTCCTCTTGCCTTTCATTGATGTGGAGCCTTGTTGTTTCCCTTCCTCTTATTGCCAGTCCTTAGGAACTTCGCCCTATACCACAATTGATATTTAGAAACGGGATTCCTTGGGACCAACGCACGCTTGGCTTAAGGGGGACTTTCAAGTAAGTAGCCTTCATTTAGTTACTGGGCCAGTCTGTCAGGGAACAACACTCAGGCTGACCCAGTATCTGGACTGGAATTGAGACTAATTATCTTCTCGGGGATTTACCACCATTTTTTGTCTTGCCCCCTTATCCTACAGTGCAAGCCTTCCATCGTTTTTTGGGGCAGCCCACATCAGGCAACCAATGGATGCTGATAATTTGGTGACTCTTTGGCAGAGGTCTTCAATGGCCGATGTATGGTATCCTTGCCATCTGGAGGAGAGTGCTTCTGCTAAACATATTTTTACATTGTAATTGCATGTGGATGATGATTTACATGTATTTTTTCATATAATTATGTACCAATGGCTCACTAATTTAAGCTGTTCTTTCAGAAGTCGTATTATTCCCTGAAGAAGATTCATTTATAACAGCATATTTTGAAACGCGTTGGATTGCCCCCTCTGCTGTATTCCTCGGCACAATCAATCACGAAGGGAACAGCAAACAGATGGGGACTACCACTTCATGGTTAACAGTCAATTGTGCAATATTGATAATCATTGATGCAATGTTTTGTAATTTCAACATGAGATTTTTTATGTAATTTTTTAACAATAAATTTTAACTTTATATATATATATATATATATATATATATATATATATATATATATATATATATATATATATATATATATATATATATATGAAATTTCATTTTTTTTTAATTGCCTACAAAATCCCACATTTTTTAGGTTTATTCTAAGAATGGGACAGATAAGACAGCACAAGCACCGTGCTGTTTATTCTGCTATAAGGGAACGGGATCTCTTTTTTTTATTTTTTTATTTTTTAGGTTTACAACAACTTTAATACCACATTAATGTATTGCAGCTTACCAGTTCTTATATGTAGTGACTGCTTTATATATACTGTATAATATATATAGATATCTATATCTATATCGATATAGATATCTATACATCTATATAGATAGATAGATAGATAGATAGATAGATAGATAGATAGATAGATAGATAGATAGATAGATAGATAGATAGATAGATAGATAGATAGATAGATAGATAGATAGATAGATAGATATATAGATATATATATACACACTATATTTACACGTATCACACTGAAAAAAAAACCTGCAAAACTTAAAAATTCTACTTTACTTCATTTGTAAATAACTTTGCAATGCTTTGTACCAAAATCATCATTTTAGTGTTTTAAACAGGACAAATTACAGAATAGAATGCACACTTTTTATGTGCAGTAACACTATTTATTTTTAAACTAACACTGCTCAAAAAAAGAAAACGTGCCTTTTGTTTAGTTTTATTACGTTTACCGTAATTGCCTAAGAATTGTGAAAAAAAAAAAACAAACATTGTTGCAGGACAATAGGCAAGAAAAGAAAGTCTTGTTTGTCCTTAAAAAATTATATATGTATTACGTTGTTATCTTAAGTAATGACAAAATTATCGCAAAGCAAACAGATTTGTAGCATAAATTAGAAAATTGCTCTGGTCCATAACAGGTGAAGAGGTGTGAGAGACCAAAGTGGTTAAGGGACGTAATAGTCAAAAATGTCTTCAAAAGATCCGGGGGGCCCATGGGTGGAGGCCAGAGGATTATCCTTGGTTTATGGTTTTCCTGCTTTGCCCCCCTTCCCTTATTCCCCCCTCTCTTTTTCTATCTCCTTTTCCCAAACCTCCCTCCCCCAGCCACCAAAAAAGTGTCATTTGGGGTCAGATTTGTCCGACCCAATTTCGCAGCCCTGCTAAAAATTGCAGATCGCCGACATTACCAGTAAAAACAATAAAAAATAAATAAAAGTCCCAAAATTTATCCCATAGTTTGTAGACACGATAAGTTTTGCACAAACCAATCAATATACGCCTATTGTGATTTTGTTCTACAAAAAATATGTAGAAAAATATATATCGGCCCAAACGGATGAATACATTTTTTTAAATATTTTTTTTGGGTATATGTATTTTTAAAAAGTATTTTATTTTTTCAAAATTGTCACTCTTTGTTTGTTTATAGCGCAAATAAGTAAAAAAATGCAGAGGTGATCAAATACCACCAAAAGAAAGCTCTGGACTTCAATTTTGTTTGGGTGCCATGTCACACGGCCGCACAATTGTCAGTTAAAGCGACACAGTGCTGTATCGTAAAAAAATGGCCTGGTCATTAAGGGGGCAAATCCTTCCGGGACTGAAGTGGTTAACCACTTAAGGGCAGAGCCTCGTTTTGAGATTTGGTATTTACTGGTTTAAAACAGGGTTTTTTTGCTAGAAAATTACTTAGCACCTCCAAACATTGTATTTTTTTTTTCTAACACCCTAGAGAATAAAATGGTGGTCGTTGCAATACTTTCTGTCACACCGTATTTGCGCAGCGGTCTTACACTTTTTTGGGAAAAAATACACTTTTTTAAATTAATTAATAAGACAACAGTAAAGTTATCCCATTTTTTATATATTGTGAAAGATGATGTTACACCGAGTATATTGATACCCAACATGTCACGCTTCAAAATTGTGCCCACTCCCGGAATGGCGACAAACTTTTACCCTTAAAAACCTATATAAACGATGTTTAAAAAATTCTACAGGTTGCATGTTTTGAGTTATAGAGGAGGTCTAGGGCTGGATTTATTGCTCTCGCTCTAATGATCGCGGAGATATCTCACATGTGTGATTTGAACACCGTTTTCTCATGCGGGCGCTACTCACGTATGCGTTCGCTTCTGCACGTGAGCTCGGCGGGATGGGGCGCGTTACCATTTTTAAAATTTTTTTATTATTTATTGTACTTTTTAGTCTTTATTTTTACACTGTTCTTTAAAAAAAAAAATGTCACTTTTATTCCTATTACAAGGAATGTAAACATCCCTTGTAATAGAAAAAAAGCATGACAGGACCTCTTAGATGTGAGATCTGGGGGGTCAAAAAGACCTCACATCTCATATTTACACTAAAATGCAATAAAAAAATAAAAATAAAAACGTGGTTTGGGAAAAAAAAAAAAGTCCCTTAAGAGCTATGGGCGGAAGTGACGTCGCTTCCGCCCTGCAATGATATGGAGACAGGTGGGGGCCATCTTCCCCTTACTACGTCTCCATACCAAGCCAGGGAGAAGGATCCGATCACCTCCGCCGCTACTGAAGGCTCCAGTAAGCGGCGGAGGGCGGCGGAGGGCACCGGAGCGTGGCGAAAGGCGGTGGGCCTTCTCCCATCACCGATAAAAGTGATCTCACGGTGAATCCGCCGCTGAGACCACTTTTATCTTGAAGCGGACCGCCCGTTGAAAAAGAGGATACCGGGGTTATGGCAGCTATCTGCTACCATAACAACGACATTCCTCTTCAAAGTGCTGACATATAACGACGGCGGGCGGTCCGTAAGTGGTTAAAGTGGAATTTCACTCTCTCAATCAGCACTGAATATTTTTAATGCTGCTGGCATGCATAAGTACATAGATAGGAAAGAATATTATATTTACTTGTTTTTTAACTTTTTTTTTATATTTCTTCAGTTGTTTCCTGTTTTCCAGGCCTAGGCAAAAGATGTCATACATCCCAGAAGTCTTCAGGGGGGAGGAGGGGTTTTCTCAGCTAAGCCCACCCTTCTGCCTGCATGCCTGAGCTAAAGGCAGATGAATTCCAGGAAGTAAATGCTACATAAATCAACTGCCCTTACTCAAGATGTCTCAAGCATGGAGACATGGATAGATGGGGGGGTTGCTTTGGATCAACGGGGGAATCGCTCCGGCTGGGCTAATGTGTTCTGACACCGGGGAGCCTTCTCTACCATCAGAAAACAATGATCAGTGTTGCTGATTGTTTATAAAAAAAAAAAAAAAAAGACAAAATGTTTTGTACAAAAGTCGATCAATAAATCTACTTCTATGCCACCAGGGTGCCAATACATGGATTGAAATTCATCCAGTCCCTGCTGAACTCGGCTGAATTTCGATCCATGAATGGCTTAAGGTTCCCACTGCTGTGATCAGGTTTTGATCCGACTTCCAGTACGATTATGTAGTGCTACTTGGATGCAACTTTGAAGTGGTTTTGCATATTCTATGGGGCCAAAATTGCGCTGGAATCACACCAAAGTCTGTTCAGGAACCTTTTCCAAAATTGGGCCCTGCCGGGTTGCATTGATGTGAATGAAAATGAAAAGACACAAGGGGGCGCCAGAGATCCATTCCTGTCTCTTTGGCGTGTATATGGACTTCCTATAGACTTACCGGATCCTTAGGACTGTAACTTTATTGCTGTACAGCTTTTAGTCTTTACATACATCTTTTATAAACTCTATGGTTACTATTTTTGATCTTATTATTATTATTACCATTTTTTTCTGGTTGGATGTTTGTCTTGTTGAGTATTACAAGCCTTTGGGGTAGATACCGTCAGGGGCGTAACTAGAAATAGCAGGGCCCCATAGCAAAATGTTGTATGGGGCCCCCCTGCAAACAGCCCCCCCCACAGCTGCCCTAGTGTCAATGCAGCGTGAGCTGTGCCACATACAGCGTGACCTGTGCACAATGCAGCGTGACCTGTGCACAATACAGCGTGACCTGTGCCCCATGCAGCGTGACCTGTGCCCCATGCAGTGTGACCTGTGCCCCATGCAGCGTGATCATTGCCCAATACAGCGTGACCTGTGCCCCATACAACGTGACCTGTGCCCAATGCAGCATGACCTGTGCCCCATGCAGCGTGACCTGTGCCCCATGCAGTGTGACCTGTGCCCCATGCAGCGTGATCATTGCCCAATACAGCGTGACCTGTGCCCCATGCAGTGTGATTTTGTAAATAAGTAATTTTTCTCCTTCACTAATGTGCGCTGATGAGACGACACTTATGGGCACTGATGAGGAGGCACTGATATGCGGCACTGATGAGCACTGATAGGCGGCACTGATAGGTGGCACTGGTGGGCACTGATAGGGGGCACTGATAGGGGGCACTGATGGGCACTGATAGGCAGCACAGATAGGCGGCACTGATAGGCACTGATAAGGAGGCACTAATATGCCGCACTTATGGGCACTGATAGGTGGCACTGATAGGCAGCACTGATGGGCACTGATAGGTGGCACTGGTGGGCACTGATAGGGGGCACCGATGGGCACTGATAGACGCCACTGGTGGGCACTGATAGGCAGCACTGATGGGCACTGATAGGTGGCACTGGTAGGCACTGATAGGGGGCACTGATGGGCACTGATAGATGCCACTGGTGGGCACTGATAGGCGGCACAGATAGGCGGCACGGATAGGCGACACTGCTGGGCACTGATGAGGAGGCACTAATAAGCTGCACTTATGGGCACTGATAGGTGGCACTGATGGGCACTGATAGGTGGCACTGATAGGCACTGATAGGCGCCACTGGTGGGCACTGATAGGCGGCACTGATAGGCGGAACTGATGGGCATTGATGGGGGTGGCACTGATGGGCGACACTGATGGGCATTAATAGGCAGCAGTGATGGGCATTGGTTGGGCAGCACTGATAGGTGGCACTGATAGCCAGCACTGACTGGCATCACTAATGGGCACTGATTTGTGGCACTTGTGGGTACTGATTGCTGGCACTGGTGGGTAATGGTGAGCACTGATTGCTGGCACTGATTGTTGGCATATCTGGCGCTATACTGTAATCAGTGCCCTGATTACATGTGTCGTTGTCCCCCTGTGAGGAGATGCCGCTGATCGGCTCTCCTCGCCTCACACTCTGTCAGTGTGAGGCGAGGGGCACCGATTACCTGCATTTCCGTGTTTACATGTGAGCGGCTGTGATTGGACAATACCGGGCACCTACACCCTCTTCCTGCCCAGGCTATTTTCAGCCTTCAGTGCTGTCACACTTTGAATGACAATTGCCCGGTCATGCTACACTGTACCCATATGAAATCGTTATCATTTTCTTCACACAAATAGAGCTTTATTTTGGTGGTATTTAATCACTTTTTTTTCCTAAAAAAAAAAAAAAGGCCAAAAATGTTGAAAAAAAAAAGAAGTTTTTCTTAGTTTCTGTCAGTAAATTTTGTAAATAAGTAATTTTTCTCCTTCACTGATGGGCACTGATGAGGTGGCACTGATGGGCACTAATAGCCTGCACTGATGGGCACTGATGAGGCGGTATTTATGGGCACTGATTAGGTGGCACTGATGAAGAGGCTCGAGTATGCCACACTCATGGGCACTGATAGGTGGCACTGATATGTGGCACTGTTGAGCACTGATAGGTGGCACTGATGGATAGCACTGGTGGGCACTGGGCACAGATAGGCAGCACTGATAGGCGGCACAGATGGGCAGAATTGATGGGCACTGATGGACATTGATGGGCAACAGTGATGAGCATTGATGGGCAGAAGTGATGGGCATTGATGGGCAGCACTGATAGCCAGCACTGACTGGCATCATTAATGGCCACTGATTGCTGACACTTGTGGGCACTGATTGCTGGCACTTGTGGGCACAGATTGGTGGCAATTGTGGGCAATGGTTGGCACTGATTGCTGACAGTGGTGGGCAATCATTGCTGGCACTGGTGGGCACTTAATTTAAATAGGGCAATGATGATCAGTGCCCTGATTACATACCTAGCTGTCAGTGTGAGGCGAGGAGCGCCGACTACCGGCATCTCCATGTTTACATGTGACCAGCTGTGATTGGACACAGCCGATCACATGGTTAAAGATCCGCTGCCGCGGCTCTTTACACAGATCGGGGGCGCGCCGTGTCCTAGCAACACGGTGCGCCCGCGATCGCCGCGCTGCACGCCCCTTAGGGGCGCGTAAGAGCAGTCGTTCTGGGAGGCCATCATATGACGTTCACCCAGAATGACGGTGGGCGGCAAGTGAGTGGCAAGTAAGTAGTTATGGAAAAGTTTTCCCAAACAAAAGCCACATACACAATTAGAATTTTGTTTGTTCTGAAAATTTTTCCATCTTGCTTCTTCAAATTTTCTCTCCACTGTGGTCAGAAATAAACATAATTTGCCTCCACTAACCATTAGAAACTTCAATGAATGTTCAGAAAATGAAAAATTTCAAACAAAATTCTACTGGTGTATGGCCAGCTTAGAGAGGATCTCCACCCCGGAGAGCACAAATGAAAAGTCAGCAGTATTGTAGCTGTTGACTTTTAATAAATGGACACTTACCTGTCCAGAGATCCAGTGTCATTCTCACCGGGGCAGTTCTTTGCCGGTTTTCCGGCCTCCATTGAGGGCATGTTTACTGTAGGAAGAGGGCTGTGATTCCTTGCAGCTTCACAGCCCGCTTTCTACTGCGCATGCATGAACTGCTGTGCTGAGTGAATGGTCCCGCAGCTTTCTAGGGCCCATAATGTGTCCCAGAAGACTGGGCAAAAAGAGGGGGACCAAACTGATCTGAGCAGAAGTGTGAGTATGTATCTATCAAAACAAGATACCCGCTACCCCAAAAAAATGTTAATGTGCCAAATATGGTAGAGGAGGAGAAGAGGACATAAAGCAGGACTTCCCCTTTAGAGTAACGTTACGCTTTAAGATTGCTCTATGCAAGACTGAGTGGTGTCACGTTCTTATTGGTATATACAGTATACTACCAAAAGTATTGGGACGTCTGCCTTTACACACACATGAACTTTAATGGCATCCCAGTCTTAGTCCGTATTGAGTTGGTCCACCCTTTGCACCTATAACAGCTTCAACTCTTCTGGGAAAGCTGTTCACAAGGTTTAGGAGTGTGTCTATGGGAATGTTTGACCATCCTTCCAGAAGAGCATTTGTGAGGTCAGACACTGATGTTGGACGAGAAGGCCTGGCTCGCAGTCTCCACTCTAATTCATCCCAAAGGTGTTCTATCAGGCTGAGGTCAGGACTCTCTGCAGGCCAGTCAAGTTCCTCCACCCCAAACTCGCTCATCTATGTCTTTATGGACCTTGCTTTGTACACTGGTCCAAACCATTTGGTGGAGGAGGGGGGATTATGGTGTGGGGGTTGTTTTTCAGGGGTTGGGTTTGGCCCCTTAGTTCCAGTGAAGGGAACTCTTAAGGCGTCAGCATACCAAGACATTTTGGACAATTTTATGCTCCCAACTTTGTGGGAACAGTTTGGGGATGGCCCCTTCCTGTTCCAACATGACTGTGCACCAGAGCACAAAGCAAGGTCCGTAAAGACATGGATGAGCGAGTTTGGGGTGGATTCCTCTCACTGACCCCAATAATAGGGCACTGTTCCTCAAGCTGACACCAATGATGGGACACTGTTCGCTTTTCAGAGGAGCAGCAGTGCCTGCTGCACTTGTGAATGAGCCCTTAGTTGCATTCTGCAGCAGCACCCTTAGGGCCTGTGGTTGAGTTTACTGCCCCCAATCCCTACCATCTTTGGCTGCTGGGGCAACAGCCAAAGGTGTACACATGTCGCATCAGGAATTAAACCCCCTGTTGCTTTTGGTGGGTGCTACCGTCTGCCAATCATGACACATTCGAGGAAACGGGGCCACTCTGCAATAGGGTTGCCACCTGTCCGGGATTCACCCGGACAGTTCGGGTTTGGAATCATGCGTCCGGGTTTCAGACTGCCTGAAACCCGGACACGTTATTCAAACCGGACTATGGCTTCCCAGCAGGGTTTCTGGCTGCAGTTGTCTAAGTTGAGAGTTTATTTTATACTCTCTTTCACACTGCCCAAAGCCAACACTAGCAACCCTCCCCCAAATATACACACAGAAGGGAGAGAGGGCACGATCTGCACCTCTCCTCCCTCTCTACCCCTCGGTGTCTGCCCACACTCCAATCCCCGGCGCTCTGCCCCAGAAAAAAGAAGTTGGGGTCGGAAAATTGAAGTCCAGCAGCCTCAGATACCTCTGGATGAGAGGTGATGATTGCCAAGAGGTGAGTGAGCTCACCATCCATCCCTGTCTGTGACTGAAGTCTCCCCCTTCTCTCTCCTGCCTCTGAGTGAGTACACTAAGGTAAATCAGGGTTCTCAGAGCACCCCTTACATCAGCGTTCCCCTTTACACCAGAGGCCACAGTGTTCCCCCTTACATCAGAGTCCTCTCCGTACATCAGAATTCCCAATGTTCTTCCTTAAATCAGGGTTCCCAGAGCATCCCCTATGTTAGAGTCCCCAGAGTTCTCCCTTACATCAGAGTCTGCAGAGTCCCGCCTTACAGTGAAAGGGAACTCTGCGAGTTCAGATGTAAAAGGGATTCTTGTTAAAAAATTGCTGTGTGCCACTAAAGTGTTCGGGTTTGGCTTGAAGAAAAGGTGGTAACCCTACTCTGCAAGCGCCCGCATTTTAAGGTGACCAGATTTTGTAAATAAAATCCAGGGACATATATATATTTTTTATTTTTTTTTTTATTGGCAAATAGTAAACTATTTTATAAGCATAATTTCCTTAAATGATATATGCAGTGTATGTGGTATGTGTTTATGGAATTATTGTATGATATATACATTATTTCTCACATTTCGTCCATAAGATACAAAAAAAAGAAAGATACTTCTTAACACTGTCCAGAGCACTGTGTACATTACAGGCCTCCTCTCAGACCACTGTCCAGAGCACTGTGTACA
Source organism: Aquarana catesbeiana (assembly GCF_042186555.1). Taxonomy (NCBI): domain Eukaryota; kingdom Metazoa; phylum Chordata; class Amphibia; order Anura; family Ranidae; genus Aquarana; species Aquarana catesbeiana. The sequence continues at coordinate 25,123,352 of NC_133332.1, forward strand.
TTACAGGCCTCCTCTCACACCACTGTCCAGAGCACTGTGTACATTACAGGCCTCCTCTCACACCACTGTCCAGAGCACTGTGTACATTACAGGCCTCCTCTTAGACCACTGTCCAGAGCACTGTGTTCATTACAGGCCTCCTCTCACACCACTGTCCAGAGCACTGTGTATATTACAGGCCTCCTCTCACACCACTGTCCAGAGCACTGTGTATATTACAGGCCTCCTCTCACACCACTGTCCAGAGCACTGTGTATATTACAGGCCTCCTCTCACACCACTGTCCAGAGCACTGTGTACATTACAGGCCTCCTCTCACACCACTGTCCAGAGCACTGTGTACATTACAGGCCTCCTCTCACACCACTGTCCAGAGCACTGTGTACATTACAGGCCTCCTCTTAGACCACTGTCCAGAGCACTGTGTAGTCCCCCAGTCTGCACAATCCTCCCCCAGTCTGTGCAAACCCCCCTAATCTGCACAATCCTCCCCCAGTTTGCATAATCCCCCCCAGTCAGCATAATCCTCCCCCAGTTTGCACAATCCCCCCTCCCAGTCTGCACAATCCCCCCAGTCTGCACAATCCCCCCCCAGTCTGCACAATCCCCCCCCCCAGTCTGCACAATCCCCCCCAGTCTGCACAATCCCCCCCCAGTCTGCACAATCCCCCCCCAGTCTGCACAATCCCCCCCAGTCTGCACAATCCCCCCCCAGTCTGCACAATCCCCCCCAGTCTGCACAATCCTCCCCCAGTCTGCACAATCCTTCCCCAGTCTGCACAATCCTTCCCCAGTCTGCACTATCCTTCCCCAGTCTGCATAATCCTTCCCCAGTCAGCATAATCCTTCCCCAGTCTGCACAATCCTCCCCCAGTCAGCATAATCCTCCCCCAGTCTGTACAATCCTCCCCCAGTCTGCACAATCCCCCCCCCCAGTCTGCACAATCCCCCCCCCAGTCTGCACAATCCTCCCCCAGTCTGCACAATCCTCCCCCAGTCTGCACAATCCTCCCCAAGTCTACACAATCCCCCCGCCTAGTCTGCACAATCCTCCCCCAGTCTGCACAATCCCCACCCACACAGTCAGCACAACCCCCCAGTCTGCAAATCCCCCCCAGTCAGCACAATTCCCCTCCCCCGGTCAGCACAATCCCACCCACCCAGTCAGCACAACCCCCCCAGCAAAATCCCCCCCCAATCAGCACAATCCCCCCTGTCTGCAAAATCCCCCCCGTCTGGACAATCCCCTCCCCCAGCCTGCACAATATCCCACCCAGTCAGCATGACCCCCCCCCCAGTCAGCACAATCCCCTCCAGTCTGCACAACCCCCCCTCAGTCAGCACAATCCCCTCCAGTCAGCACAATCCCCTCCAGTCAGCATAATCCTCCCCTCAGTCAGCACAATCCCCTCCAGTCAGCATAATCCTCCCCTCAGTCAGCACAATCCCCTCCAGTCAGCACAATCCCCTCCAGTCAGCATAATCCTCCCCTCAGTCAGCACAATCCCCTCCAGTCAGCACAATCCCCTCCAGTCAGCACAATCCCCTCCAGTCAGCATAATCCTCCCCTCAGTCAGCACAATCCCCTCCAGTCAGCATAATCCTCCCCTCAGTCAGCACAATCCCCTCCAGTCAGCACAATCCTTCCCTAGTCTGCACAGGGGGGAGAACACACACTAACCATGACAGGGTGTATAACTCCTGCTGCGACTGCAACATATGTACACCCCTGGCCACTGCAGCTAAAGGGGGTGCGGTTGGGGCTGGGGTGGGTTATTGGAACCTGGAAGCCCCCTTTAACAAGGGGGCCCCCAGATTCCGCCCCCCCATGTGAATGGGTATCGGATACATTGTACCCCTACCCTTTCGACGTGTTTCAGCCAATCAAAGGGCCATCATCAGGAAGCTTTCTGATGATGGCCCATTGATTGGCTGAATCGCGTCAAGCCATTACCGCGACACACTTCCACCCAAGCAAACACCGGGAATCGAGCAGAACCGCTGCAAGTGGTGACACCACCATTGTGGGCTGATTTTCCCCTAAAAAAGTCACCTACTACACACGCCGGGTGCCAGGATGATAAGGCACCATTACATGTGAGTGGAATTGTATTATTGTTTCAAAAATACACCTTTGGAACAACATTGCGCAATGAGAATCCTTTCAGATTTTTATCTATCTGTATGAGGCATCACATTGCATGAGACGCCAGCAACGGATCTCTACAGGGATATCCCCACACTCTTGAATGAACATACTAGAGATAGTTGGTCATCTCTTAGGGGTGAGTGTACATCTATGTGGGGCACCCAGTCTGAGCACATTGGAACACGGATTTACCCTTACTGAGCATGAGCACTTTATATCACTTTATATTGGGACTTTAATATCCATATCAGATCCGAAGGGGCCTGTTATGGACTGGGGCCCACCCCATTTTTTTCAATGATTTTTTATGTATATTGCCGGGATCCAACAATACATTATAGCCGCAGGCAATTTTAAATGAAATGTTTTCCTTTAGAAATGTCATTTTGCTGCAGGACTGTTATAAACATGGAGAAAGATGCGCTACTTTACAGGCAGACCAAGGAGACCCCTAGACACGATATTTAAAGGAATATTTCATTTTTATTGTTTCACTTTAAACATTATTAAAATCACTGCTCCTAAAAAAACGGTTGTTTTTTAAAGGTTTTTTTTGCATTGATCCATGTCCCCTGGGGCAGGACCCGGGTCCCCAAACACTTTTTATGGCAATAACTTGCACATAAGCATTTAAAATTAGCACTTTTGATTTTTCATGTTCATGTCCCATAGACTTTAACAGTGTTTGGCTGTTCACACAAATTTTTTGCCTGTTCGCATGTTCTGGTGCGAACCGAACCGGGGGGGGTGTTCAGCTCATCCCTAGTAATAATACGTGTTATGATTATTGTTCTCACGTAGCCTATCATTGGTTTCTGAATTACTGGATCCTGAGGAAGAAACAAAATGAGTGAAATGTGTCGTTCTACTACACCAACCTGCTACTATATTCATGTGTTCATCATTTGTATAATGCTCATGATATGGCACTGTATGTTGGTGCATATTTTTAATATTTGTAATAAATCTCTTATGCTTTATCAATTCTATGATGTAAATTCTTGTTGATACACATTTAATGTCCCATTATATAATAATCTCCCAGATATGATTGAGTGAGAGATTGTGGATGTAAAGTGTTCTAAATTAGTGATGATTCCATAATGGGAATGTGGAGGAAAGCTTCATCTATGTTTATTTTATGTACAGTATCTCACAAAAGTGAGTACACCCGCCATATTTTTGTAAATATTTTTTTCTATCTTTTCATGTGACAACACTGAAGAAATGACACTTTGCTACAATGTAAAGTAGTGAGTGTACAGCTTGTATAACATTGTAAATTTGCTGTCCCCTCAAAATAACTCAACACACAGCCATTAATGTCTAAACTGCTGGCAAGAAAAGTGAGTACACCCCTAAGTGAAAAGGTCCAAATTGTGCCCAATTAGCCATTTTCCCTCCCCGGTGTCATGTGACTTGTTAGTGTTACAAAGTCTCAGGTGTGAATGGGGAGCAGGTGTTTTAAATTTGGTATTATAGCTCTCACTCTCTCATACTGGTCACTGGAAGTTCAACATGCACGGAATACCCAATAACATGCAAGGAAAAAAACAGCATTTTTTTCTTGCACATAACTGGATGATGAAAGTCAGCAGAGCTTCTGCTCATTCACTAAACTCTGGAGCAACTGCAGTCTCTTTGTCTTTAGTAAATCAAACCATTGCTTTTTTAAACATACCCCATATGTATATCAAACCGAGTGAGAAAAGTATATATAACAGTATATTTTAGACATGTGCACTGTCGAAAAATGTGTTCAATTTCATTTCATTCATTTTCTTTGTTGTTTTTTTTGGGGGGGTCATTCGTTATGATTAAAATTCGGAAATTTGAAAATCTGAAAATGTGAAAAAAAAAAATCAGAAAAAAAATTTTTTTCTAAAGAATGAAAATCCAAAAATTTGAAAATCTGAAAATTTAAAAATATGAAATAGTAACTAACTTACTAATAATAACTAACTATTAAATTATAGGTATTGAAATTTCCTTTCAAATTTGGCTGTTAGTGAACATAACGAATACAAATTTATCCGAAGTTACAAATTATCCAAAATATTGAATGCCGCATCTAAATTAATGAAATGTAACAAATTAATAATAACAAATAATGATAATAAAACGTTTTTATTATTATCTATTATTATTATTTTGTTACGTTACATTCGTTTAGATGCGGCATAAATCCTAACCGTGGATAAATTCATAATCATTACATTCACTTACAGCCAAATTTAAAAAGAAATTCCAATACCTATAATTTAACAGTTAGTAATAGTTAATATTATTAGTTAATTATTATTTTGGATTTTTGAATTTTCGGGTTTTCAAATTTTTGTTCTTATTTTTGAATTTTTGTTTTTTTGAATTTTCGAATTTTGAATTTCCGAATTTTCGTTTTTGGAAAAATTTGTTAAACGGGTTTTCGGTAATTCTATTTCCGAATTAATTAATTTGTCAAATTTTGTCGAAAAACGGATTCGGAACGAAACAAATTGCACATAGGAAAAGGAAGGGGAAAGAAATTGCGCTCGGTGTTCAATTTAAAAAGTGAAAAAGACGTGAAGTGAGTCCTGCAGCTAAAACACAATAACCCCAATACAAGGGCACACAAACTAAACAATATATAAAACAGTGTAGCGCTGGACTGATAAGAATACGCATATATTAGTGTATGCGAGTAGACCAGGACCCATAAATGTGTACATAAATACAAAAGAAAACCATATACCACTTAATCTAGAACAATTCAGTGTGTGTATTGTGACACTAAAAATTAATCAAGTGCACCTACATATATCTAAAAACAAAAATTGAGATATATATATATATATATATATATATATATATATATATATATACAAAAGTATACAAAAATGGTGAACTCAAAGTAAGTTATGTGGACCAATGTGGCAGCAAAAATTAAAATTGCATCGACATGTGATAAGGAACTCTGTTCACTTATGTATTGTTAGTTGATCCTTATACTTAGTGATCACAGTGAAAGTAAAAAATTGAAATAAATAAATTAGGACAGTCCCAAAAGTTATAAACAAAAGTCCCAAAACGTAGTGACACTCCAACACAAATTCTGGTTCAATATTCCACCGCAGCTGTTGCCCACCACCAAGGGATTAAAGTTGGAGGCTTACCGGACAGCCTGCGACCACCCTTATTCAGGGGGGTCAAAACAGGCTCAGTAGGGATGTATAAATCCAGAAGATGTCCTCGCCAATAATCTCCAGGTGTTCTCCAAGTGTTCTTATGGCAAGCCAAGAGGGGCTTCCAGACAGGGTACAGCAAGGATTTGGCCACTTCACAAAGATGTATACAAATCAATGGATCCAAACAGCAAACAGACACCAGGGATGTCTAGTATATTCTACATTTGGCTTACATGAGTAGGAAATGGGGGTGAATAATACTCTGACTGAGTGCACAAAGCAAACACTTGCAGGAACCCATCCAATCTATCCAGTGGTGTATCATCCATGTGTGCAGGGTGTTCACTGCACACGGGCCCTCCGAGGAAGGGGGGCCCACTGTGACCCACCCTGCACACATGGATGGTCCCCTGGTTCACAGCCGGGGATGATCGGTGTGGCGAGAAGGACAACTGTGAAAACATATAAAAAATAAAGAACTACTGACATCATCCACTGCCCTACTGACACCATCCTGCACATACTACCCACCATTGTACACTCCACACTCTTCACATTATACCCACCTACATACCCTCTGCACTCCTCTCCTGCACATACTGCCCACCTTCATACACTCTGAACTCCTCTCCTGCACATACTACCCACCTGCATACACTCCTCACTCCTCTATTTTTTCTATTTTACGAAGGAAATGTACTCATAGATTTAAAAAAAGACCACATCTTTTTCTTGCAAATAACCTTATAGACTAACTGTATTGTAAAGCAAAGAACACCAGCTGATATAAAAAAGATTTATTTTTATTTAGAAAAATGGAAGGATTTAATACATGCATGGACAAAAAAAAACAGCAACGCTGACAAAAACACAAACTTACAGTGTTAGTTTGCAACAACTTTTTTACACAGGAAATTGGAACTGGAATATGTGGCACCCTAAATATAGAATATAGAATTTGCAAAGATCTTTTATCCTCATTTCCCAGGTCTATCTGTAAAACCTATGCTTTAGTCTTCTCCAGTAAGTACCACTATATCTCCGGAACCAATTTTTCCTTGGTCCTTTCCAAATAGACCTGTATTATCTCCAGAACCCTCCACTCCTTGTTCCTTTACAAACAGTCCTTTGTTATCTCCCGAACCTTCCATGGTCTTTTCCAAACAGTCCTGTGTTATCTCCAGAACCCTCCACTCCTTGGTCCTTTCCAAACAGATCAGTTTTATCTCCAGAACCATCTTCTCCTTGGTCCTTTCCAAACAGATCTGTGTTGTCTCCAGAACCCTCGACTCCTTGGTCCTTTCCAAACAGTCCTGTATTATCTCCAGAACCCCCCACTCCTTGTTTCTTTCCAAACAGTCCTGTATTATCTCCAGAACCATCTTCTCCTTGGTCCTTTCCAAACAGATCTGTGTTTTCTCCAGAACCCTCCACTCCTTGGTCCTTTCCAAACAGTCCTGTATTATCTCCAGAACCATCTTCTCCTTGGTCCTTTCCAAACAGTCCTGTATTATCTCCAGAACCCTCTTCTCCTTGGTCCTTTCCAAACAGATCTGTGTTCTCTCCAGAACCCTCCACTACTTTGTCCTTTCCAAACAGTCCTGTATTATCTCCAGAACCCTCCATTCCTTGGTCCTTTCTATACAGATCTGTGTTGTCTCCAGAACCCTCCACTCCTTGGTCCTTTCCAAACAGATCGGTTTTATCTCCAGAACCATCTTCTCCTTGGTCCTTTCCAAACAGATCTAAGTTATCTCCAGAACCCTCCACTCCTTGGTCCTTTCCAAACAGTCCTGTATTATCTCCAGAACCCTCCCTTCCTTGGTCCTTTCCACTCTGTTCAATTTCATCTCCAGAACCATGTTCTTGCATGAATTCATTATTGAAACCTTATAGTAGAAAAGAAAACAGTTAATAATTTGTAAAGAATATTCTTCTTACACACACATGATTTCACAATCAGTAATAAAACTGAAAGATGCTGCAGTCATCTTCTTTACAGAAACTCAGGAGGAACTTATTCTGGTACTGAATAAAGCTCTGTATACACGGGTTGAATTTTGGCCGGTATTGGCCGGTTCAACAGAAACTGGCCGACATTTGGCCAATGTGTATAGCAGGCTGCCCGACGGTCGAATGTCCAGCTTCAGTGGAAGGGGCATAGCCAAAAAGCCTCTGCCAATCTGCATCCAATCAGCACTCTCAGCCAATGGCTGCGAGCACTGACAGGTGTGTTCTGGCTTGGGGCAAAGCAGTCAGATAGTTAATACAGCAAGCTCCTCCCAAGCCAAGCTCCTCTTTTTTTTTTTCTATTTAGCCCACTGGCTTGAACGAATAAAAAAAAATTGATAGTGCGTACCTAATTTATGATCATTTTAGCAAGCTGAAGAAGAGAAAACTGAGCCATGTATGGCCAACATTAATTGGACCTTCATCAATTTGCACAGCATGCACTCTCCTGCCTCCTCCCCCCACCTTCTTATACATTTGCTTCCATATTCTTCACCTAGACAAGGATGATGTTTCCAGCCACTCATGTGTAGACATGCCGAGGTCCTCTGCCATAAAGCTGGCACAGCCACAGGGCATGTCTTTGTATGTGTGGGGGGATCCAGCACTGGCAGAGACCCGCAGAGCATCTATACTTGTGCTGGATCTCCCTTCAAGGTGGCAGTGCTAGGAGCAGAGCGGACCAATGAGATCTTCACTTGCAGGAAAACAAGGCTGGATTCAATGGACTACTAAGTATTTTATTTTATATTTTCATAAAGGGACAATTTGTAGGGATTTGAAATTTTATACAGGATACCTAGGGTGGAGTTCCTCTGCTAGCAACAGTTCTGGACATACATGCTTTTGTGTAACTTACCAGGAGTTGTTATGTAGCAGTCATCACCAACGCATATGATGGAACGCACCATGCGAGATGCTGAAAGATAAGGACAGAATATTAAGATAACGGAACAGAAGACTGGACATCAGATTCATGTTGCTGGTTGAGCTAAGCATACTAAGAATATAGAGTTGAAAAAAAAAATATAAAAAAAATAAAAATTTTTTTATAACTTCCACTGAAATAAAACTTGGTTGCTAGAGAAACACATAGAGGCTTACTCAATGAAGAGTGCATGGAGAAAGGTGCTAAGTGTAGTAATTCTATAGAAACTAATAAGAGCTGACTTTAGTCCAGTCAGACCATTACGGGGTAAATTCAGTTTGCTCTATGAGTAAGCGCTAGTCTCTGAGAAATGCATTAGAGACTTCATGCTCCTTGTATGTTCCCTATTTTAGCGCAAAAAAACAAGTTTGCATCATATGCTGGACTATCCCATCATTCATTGTTAAAGCGGAGTTCCACTCAAAAATGGATCTTCCACTTATCTGTCTCCTCCCCCGATCTGGTGCCACATTTGGCAGCTTTCAGGTCGCCCTTCCCCACTTCCAGAGATGGCGCCACTGTCCCTCAGAAGTTTGGCCCCCCTCCTCCTTCCCCTGCCATCCGGGTCAATTAGAAACACAGCGCACATACACAGTAGGGAACTGGCTGTGAACCCGAAAGGATTCACTGCCAGTTCCCCTTACCAGAAATGGCAGCGGCAGCGCCCGACAGCCAATAAGAAAATCGGTTAGGGTGCCGACATCACGGGAACCCTGCACAGATAAGCGTCCTAGTATTAAAACTTTAAATTTTTTCGTGGGGGGGGGGTGAGCAGAGCACCTCTTTAATGACGTGTAAGCACTAAGCACTTAGGGGTTTATTTATAAAAAAATACACAGCCACTTATACATTGGATCTACATATACAGTACATCTGTTTTGTGTGAAATGTTCTTAATGATATTTTCTCTTCTGAACAAATATTCTTTTATTATAAGCAGTAGTGAAATATAGCATTATGGCCACTAGATGGAGCATAGGAAGTACATACATCATTGTAACTAGAGATACAATGTAACAGTTCTAGACAATGCTAGAGGGAATGATCAAATAAATGTAACTAGTGGTTATAATGGTCTCTAGAATTGTTACTTGGTATCTTTTGTTACAAAATCGTATGCATTTCTTATGCAATCCTTTAAAAATACAGGCTTCTTTGTAAAAAAAGATGCAATGAGGGTTATTTATGAAAGACAAATCCACTTTGCACTACAAGTGCAAACTACAAGTGCAAAGTGCACTTGAAATTGCACTGAAAGTGCACTTGGAAGGGCAGTCGCTGTAAATCTGAGGGGTAGATCTAAAATGAGGGGAAGCTCTGCTGATTTTTCTTATCCAATCATGTGCAAGCTAAAATGCTGTTTTTTACTTTCTTTGCATGTCCCCCTCAGATCTACAGCGACTGCACTTGCAAGTGCACTTTGCTCTTGTAGTGCAAAGTGGATTTGCCTTTAGTAAATAACCCCCAATGCAACACTTCTAGGGAATAAGACTATGGGGTTGATTTACTAAAGGCAAATAGACTGTGCACTTTGCAAAGTACAGCTGCACTCTGTAAGAGCAGTTGCTCCAGAGCTTAGTAAATGAGGTGAAGTTCTGCTGACTACCATCATCCAATCATGTGCAAGCAAAAATTCAATTTTTTATATTTTCCTTGCATGTGATTGGATATTCTTTGCAAAGTGACTCTTTGCCTCATTTACTAACCTCTGGAGCAACTGCACTTGCAAAGTGCACAGTCTATTTGCCTTTAGTAAATCAACCCCATTGTGTCTTAATGACTATAGTCAAAGGAAAAATAGGGGGTGCATTTTCCCTGCAGGCACACAGGGAGCAATAAAAAACTTTAAAAAGGCCTTACCCACTCTTTGCAAAGTTATTTTTTTTTATATAAACTTTAAAATCAGTTGATTACTTTTAGGGGCATTTTTATTTTAAAGGGTTAGTTTACCTTTAAAGGCCATTTTCCAAAAACATCCCTCTTGTATATTACATACCACTGCTTGACTGTTCAAAAAGTTGCTCCCATCCCCCTGCTTACATGTGGGCAATGTGCAGCCTGTCTGAAAAACTCCTTAGTAGTTGATCCCCCATTTGTTCAAACCTGCATTTTCAGTGCATACCCCCAGTGGCTTAGCTCAGCGTTTCTCAGCTCAAGCCCTCAAGGCGCCCTAGCAGTTCATGTTTTCAGGATTTCCCTCAGATGAAAAAGCTGTGGTAATTACTAAGGCAGTGAAACTGATCAAATCACCTGTGCACAATAATGGAAAGCCTGAAAACATGACCTGTTGGGGCGCCTTGAGGGCTGGAGTTGAGAAACACTGGTTTAGCTCTGCTGCTGAGATCAACAGAGAGAAAACGCTGCCCACTGGGGGGCGCACTTCTAAGGTCCGGCCCATCCTGCCATTAGGGGAAGATGGGGGAAGGTCAGCTACTAAGGAGATTTTGGAAACAAAGCCCACATGTATGGAGGGGGACAGGAGCAACTATTTGAACAGTAGAGCAATTGTATATTATGTGATGAATTGGGAGGGGGGGGCTATTAATGCCCATTAAAGGTGAACTAACCCTTTAAATTATAAACTGTTTAAGAAATCTTAAGGATGGAGTCACCTAACCACATATCCACACAAGAAACAAAATAGACAAGTGGGCATTTTATAAATATAAAGTAGAACTAAAGGCAGTTTTTTTTTATTTTAGATAATGCAAGGGAGGTTAAAACCCCTGTAAGTCTTTTTTTTGTCATCTGTGTCTTATTCAGGAGATTTTCCTTCACTTCCTGTCCCATAACCAAAACAGGAAGTCCCTCCAAAGTGAAGAAAATCCCTGGTTGTCACCAGAACTAATGTCCTCATTGGAAGATTTCCCCTCTATTCCTGTTCTGGTGAAAACACAAAATTTGGCATTTTCTTTCACTCTCGGTGATAATGGCAAACAACACAAATAGAGAAAGGGAATCTCCCTAATATAGGCACAGAACAGCAATAAAAAATCTGGCAAGGGTTCTAATCCCTCTCCACTCTATCCGAAAAAAATTAAAAAACAAAACAAAAAAATGTCTTTAGTTATACTTTAAATAAACAAAAATAGCAAAAGTGCGTGTATGCTCATTTAAATAAAGGATCTGATGAGAAAAAAAATAATAATATGACCCCTTATTTTCTATAATTGCTGGGTTTGCTATAAATTAATATAATCTACGCAGGATCCAAATTTTGGCATTTTCTTTCACTCTCGGTGATAACGGAAAACAAGACAAATAGAGAGAGTGAATCTCCCTAATATAGACACAGACAGCAATAAAAATCTGGCAAGGGTTCTAATCCCTCTCCACTCTATCCAAAAGAAAAAAAAAAAAAAAAGAAAAAAAAGTTTTGTCTTTAGTTATACTGTAAAAAACAAAAATAGCAAAAGTGTGTATGCTCATTTAAATAAAGAATCTGCTGAGAAAAAAAAATGGCCCGTTATTTCCCATGATTGCTGGGTTTGCTATAAATGAATAAAATGTAATCTACACAGGATCCAGATCATGGGATTTTATGGGGTCCCGGAGACTCATGGAGATGCTTATAGTAACTTCAATGTATTTAAAATCCCCACAATCATATGTAGGAGAGTGAGGAGCAATTGTATTATTATTATATTGTAATAAGTATCTACATATAGAGAGAAATAAATAAAAAGAGAAAGAAATAAAAAAAGACACATACAAGTAAGAATAAAATAAATAGGGAATAAAGAATAGAATAAAATAAAGAATACATATTCACCATTTAACTTGCTACATTGTAACAAATCACCCCAGAATAGATATAAGAAGTAGAATTACCTGGCCAACATAAAACTTGATAGATGCAGCACAAAGTGATGAGAAGAACGGCCTTCATTTTGATTGGAAGCTGTGAGTCCAGGAAGGAGGGTGGAGGGCAGATGGTGATGGGGGTCTTTATATAAGGCAGACCACCTCTACATTATCTGGGTGGGATTACACTAAACAACAAAGTCTCCTCCCAGTCATTTGCATTCAGATAGCAAAGCGTAATGTAAAAAAAAAAAAAAGGAATCAAATGTTGTTTAACAATTTGTACACCCCCTTGAGTCCCGGGGCCGTTTTTTAAGGTTTTGTATATGAGAAAAAAATGGTTAAAATTATGAAAAAAAAAAGTTTTTTGGTATTGAGCACATGAAAAATATAAAAGACAAGGCACAGTGTTTTTTCTGAAATATTTTTTTTTTATTTGTCTGGAATCAAACATTATGAAAATTAACAGTTTTTTCCAAGTTATAGGGGAAACGTATTGGGTAGAAACAATCGTGTATATATTACATTTTATTTGTTTGGCTTTTTTCTCACACTATGACTTTAACTGAAATACCTTAATTTTTTTTAGAAATTAGAAATATTGTGAAAATTCTGAAAAAAAACAAAATTTAATAATAAATTATGAATAATAATAATAATAATAATAATAATAATAATAATGATAATTATTATTATAATAATAATAGTAATTTCTGTTCATTTTGACCATATAAAAAATGTAAAAGATAAGGCACAGTGTTTTTTGCAGAAATATTTTTTTTTTTACTTGTCTGGAATCAAATATGAAATTTGAGGGTTTTTCTAAGTTATGGGGAAAACATATGGTGTAGAAATAAAGATACATATTAGATTTTATGTATGAAGCTTTTTCTCACAGTATGACTTTAAAGTGGAGGGCCACCCTAAAATAAAAAATAGCATTAAAATTCTAAAACAAATAAAAAAAAAAAAAAAAATTTGAAAAAAAAAATTATTTTAACTTACCTGAAACCCCTGTTGCTAGGCAGTCTTCCTAATCTGCCTCTTCCTACTCCGCAGCGCTTCCTCCTCTTTGGTGAGCGGCCCCGTTGCCTTCTGGGAACTGTGTGTGTCCCAGGAAACAATGGGGCCATTCGCAAAGCGCCGTGCGACTCGCGCATGCGCAGTAGGAAACGGGCAGCGAAGCCGCAAGGCTCCACTGCCTGTTTCCCTTAGTTAGGATGGAGGCGCCGGCGGCCGATCCGATGGGCGGATCGGCCTCGGGGGGCCGACATCGCAAGCTCGCTGGACAGGTAAGTGTCCTTATTAAAAGTCAGCAGCTACAGTGTTTGTAGCTGCTGACTTTTTAAAAAAAGAATAGCGGCCGGAACCCCCCTTTAAGGCTTAAAAATCGCTGCTTCTACAGGAGTTTTGTGTTCTGCCTGTAGAAGCAGCTCAATGTTATCCTATGGGGGTTATTTACGAAAGGCAAATCCACTTTGCACTGCAAGTGCACTTGAAAGTCGCTCTAAATCTAAGGGGTAGATCTGAAAATGGGGGGAAGCTCTGCTGATTTTATCATCCAATCACGTGCAGGCTAAAATGCTGTTTTTGTATTTTCCTTGCATGTCCCCCTTGGATCTACAGCGACTGCATTTCCAAGTGCACTTGCAGCGCAAAGTGGATTTGCCTTTAGTAAATAACCCCCTATGTGTCCATGCACATTAGGGTGATTAGAGGCATATTTTGAGCTCAGCGTTTAGAGGCAGGAAAAAAAAAAACCTTCTGGTTTGCGTTTCTGATTGGAGCTCACTGGTAGAAAAAAAAATGCAAAACTCTCCTAAACGCGTCTAAACTTTGTACAGAAAAACGCTCCATATGAGTGTTTTCTCTGCCAAGGGAACTGGCGTTTTTTTAAGCCCAGTGTGCATGGAGCCTAAATGACACACTTTATTGTTTATTTATTTATTTTAGAAATGGGTAAAATGGTGAAAATTATGGGAAAAAAAATTCTGTTGATTTTGACCACATAAAAAAAATAAAGGCAAGGCACGGTGTTTTTTTTCTAAAATAAATGTTTTAATTTGTCTGGAATCAAACAATACATTTGTCTGGGGGAAAACGTATGGTGTAAAAACAATTGGGGATAGATTCGATTTTATTTACAAAGCTTTTTTCTCACACTATGACATGACAACAAAGGCCCTAACTTGGCTACCGGGCCATAGTCAAATGACTTCCTCACTTTGGGGGGGGATATCTGAATGGTGCCTGTAGCTACAGACATCATTCAGATATCATTCTTTTCAGCCGGCGATTCTGTGCATGATAAGAATGATCATAGCGGCACTTCCACCGCTTGATCGTTCTTATAGGCGATGGGAGGGGACGCCCCCACTCCCGCCGCCATCCTGTGCTTCTCCGGGCTCTCCCGTGCCATCGGGAGCCCGGAGAATGAATCGGCCGGCGCCGGATGAGGACGATAGAGATCACTGGTGACCACATGGTCACCAGTCATCACTATTACCGTCGGAGGCCCGGGCGCGATGTTATGACGTCACGCCCGGACTCCGCATTGTAAACAAACCCACGATCGCGGCTGTCAGCATGAGATCGGAGAATTTTTTTTTTCCGATCTTATGCTTTACAGCCTGGAGGAGAGATGTGGGTTCTTATTGACCCCACATCTCTCCATAAAGAGGACCTGTCACAATAGATTCCTATTACAAGGGATGTTTACATTCCTTGTAAAAGGAATAAAAGTGATCAAAAAAAATTTAATGTAAAAAAAAAGTGTAAAAATAAAAAAAAGTAAAATAAATAAATAAATTTAAAAAATATATATTTTTAAACGCCCCTGTCCCCGGTAGCTCGCGCTCAGAAGCGAACGCACACGTAAGCCCCGCCCACATATGTAAACGTCGTTCAAACAACACATGTGAGGTATCGCCACGTGCGTTAGAGAGAGAGCAATAATTCTAGCCCTGGACCTCCTCTGTAACTCTAAACTGGTAACCTGTAAAAATTTTCAAAGCGTCGCCTATGGATATTTTTAAGTACCGAAGTTTGGCGCCATTCCATGAATGCGCACAATTTTAAAGCGTGACATGTTAGGTATCTATTTACTCAACATAACTTCATCTTTCCCATTATGCAAAAACATTGGGCTAACTTTACTGTTTTGGGTTTTTTTTAGGCACAAAACTGTTTTTTTTCCAAAAAAAACATATTTGAAAAATTGCTGCGCAAATACCGTGCGAGATAAAAAGTTGCAACAACCGCCATTGTATTCTCTAGCGTTTTTGCTAAAAAACCATATATAATGTTTGGGGGTTCTATGTAATTTTCCAGCAAAAAAATGATGATTTTTACATGTAGGAGAGAAATGTCAGAATTGGCCTAGTAAGCAAGTGTTAAAAAATATGTTGCAAGACCCCAAAATTTGCATTATTTTGAACAGAAAATGGTCTGAAGTGTTGGATAGTGAATGTTTTGAACATTTGTAGTAAATAGTTTGATAATAGGGTTACTTGAAATTAAAGCAAAAAAATAAATAAAAATTAACAAAAATAAGTTTAAAATTGTTTCTTATTTTTTTTTTTGCTTCAATTTCTTATGTATATAAGTAGATCATGGTGCTATCAAATAGAAATGTGCACTGCCAAGAAATTTGTTTCGCTTTCGTTTAATTCGTTTTTTGTTTTTTTTTTTTCATTTATTGGATCATTCGTTATGATTGGCATTTGTTACTTCGGATCATTCGTAGCTTCGGATGCATTTGTATTCGTTCCGTTCCCTTCGCTTAGATGCAACATTCGTTACTTCGGATAATTCATATCTTCGGATGCATTCGTATTCATTCATGTTCAATAACAACTTACTTTAGCCAAATTTGAAAGGAAATTCCAATAAAATGTAAATCTAATCTATCCCAAATTAGCTGCTATGGCGCAGAGACCTGAGTAGAAGATTTACTGACTTCAGCTATTTTTCCTAAAATTGAAAAGTTTATAATAATAAATATTAATAATAAAAACTATAATAATAGTTAATAATTTAATTATAATAAAAAAAATCTGAAAAAAGAAATTATCCAAATGTAATCGATTTGTTAAACTTGTAGGTTGAATTGTTTTTCGTTCTTTTGTATTTTCAGATTTTTGTTCTTTCGGATTTTTGTTCTTTCTGGTTTTTGCATTCTCTGCGACCCGAGCCCACCCTTTTTTGAAGATAGATAGATAGATAGATAGATAGATAGATAGATAGATAGATAGAAGCCCATTCTTGCATAATCAATACTTGGAGATTTGTCAGACTTTGTGGAGGTTTTTTTGTTCACCCAACTCTTGAGCATTGACCACAAGTTCTCAGTGGGATTAAGGTCTGGGGAGTTTCTTGGCCATGGACCCAAAATTTTGATGTTTTGTTCCCCAGGCCAATTAGTTATCACTTTTGCCTTATGGCAAGGTGCTCCATCATGCTGGAAAAGGCATTGTTCCTCTCCAAACTGTTCTTGGATGGTTGGGAGAAGTTGCTCTCGGAGGATGTTTTTGTACCATTCTTTATTCATGGTTGTGTTCTTAAGCAAAATTGTGAGTGAGCCCACATCCTTGGTTGAGAACTTGAGAAGCAATCCCACATATGAATGCTCTCAGGATGCTTTACTGTTGGCATGGCACAGGACTGATGGTAGCGCTCACCTTTTCTTCTCCGGACAAGGTTTTTTCCGGATGCCCCAAACAATCAGAAAGGGAATTTATCAGGGAAAATGACTTTTCCCCAGTCCTCAGCAGACCAATCCCTGTACCTTCTGCGGAAAATTAGTCTTTCCCCGATGCTTTTCCTGGAGAGACGTGGCTTCTTTGTTGCCCTTCTTGACACCAGGCCATCCTCCAAAAGTCTTCTCCTCACTGTGCATGCAGATGCCCTCACACCGCTCTGCACTGGTAGTGCCCCCAATCCCGCAGCTGAATCAACTGTAGGAGACGGTCCTGGCCCTTGCTGGACTTTCTTGGGCTCCCTGAAGCCATCTTTATAAATGCAGTGGAAGTGTTTTTTTTATGGGATTAAGTTCATTTTCATGGCAAAGAAGGACTTTGGAAGTAATTGCAATTCATCTGACCACTCTTCATACACACTCTGGAGTATTTGCAAATTGCCATCATAAAAAACTGAGGCAGCAGAGTTTGTGAACATTAATATTTGTGTCATTCTCGAAATTTTTGGCCATGGCCGTATATATAAAACTGTATCGTTTGTAATCGGATAGAAGTCTCCAATAATTGCATTTATCTTCTGGAGTCAACAGGTCTAGAATAATGGGCTTTGTCTTCAGGACAGTTGAATGTAATCAAGTCCTGTTTATATGATAATGAGTTGGCACATCAATTGGTCAACAGTAAATGGAACAGAAGAATATAGGGATGTTTACATTACATGGGTCGGCCAAACTGCCCCACCATTTACACAAGATAGCATTCAATCCAATCTATTGAACCGACTTATGCATAGACATTCAGCCCCAGGCTATGTGTGTCTATCAAATACTAAGAGAAGACAAATTTAAGGGGAATAATACCAAACAGCATAAAAATCCATAATAGCCAATCAACCCATACACTACTTCGATCTATGTGTGTGAATAGATAATATAGGACAGTTTTGGATGACAATGTGAAGTCTACAGTCCATTCAAGACCTGGCAGCAGAATAAACACCTGAAGGTGGTCAGATTGTGCCTCCAATGTCTATGGCAACCTAAATGTACCTATAGATATCACAAACCTCCCCATAGAAATAATCTGGACTGGCTAATGTTGGCCATTTAGGCCCTTGGGGTCCCTGAAAACTCACTTATTCAGGGAAGCCTACCCCACCCCCACCTAAGAACTGTACCTGAGTCACCTCCATCCCCTGCAGCTATTACCTTTTGTACCACCTCCCCCTACCTCTGGATTGTAAACTCCATGCCCTGGGGATCCCTGAAAACTCACTTATTCAAGGAAGCCTACCCCACCTCCACCTAAGAACTGTATCTGAGTCACCTCCATCCCCTGCAGCTATTACCTTTTGTACCACCTCCCCCTCCCTCTGGATTGTAAGCTCCATGAGCAGGGCCCTCCTATTCCTACTGTATTGAACTGCATTGTAACTATACTGTCCCCCCTCTACATTGTAAAGCGCTGCGCAAACTGTTGGCGCTATATAAATCCTGTATAATAATAATAATAATAATAACAATATACTGGTAGACTTTAGGACACACACTTGTATGAAAAATCTCATCGGTACAATCGATAATGCCATCAGAGACTTAAAAAATGTTGTCTGAAAGTTTTTCAAAGTTTCATTTGATTTTTGAACAAATGGAATTTCCCCAATGAAAACCCCATTGTCTGTTAAAATTAGACATGTGCGGTTTCTTTTCATTCCGAATTGAAATTGGGACAAATTTTAATTTAATTTCATTTCATTTTTAATTTAATTTTTCGGAAATTCGGATGTATCTGAATTTCTGAATTACAGTAGTAACGAATTGAAACGAATCCGAAATGACGAAAAAAAATTCAGACGAAATTCGAATTGTTTTTGAATACTTTTCAAATTCGATTCGTTTCCATCCTGCTAGGCCAATTTTTTTACATCCCTATGGTCGAAATCCATTGTTGATTTGACCCTATTAACTAATAGAAAATAGAATGAACTTTCTCAAAATGAACATTTTCAAAAGGAAATTCTACTTGGGTATGGCCATTGTAAGGATATTTTGATGCCTTCATTCCATATACAACAAGGTCAAGTTAAATGATCTAACATAATTAAGAAATCTAATATATGTGTGTGTTATACACAGCAGGGATCTTCAAACTTTCTAAACAAAGGGCCAATTTATTATCCTTCATAGTTTAGAGGGGCCGGACTATGGCCAGTAAGAGTAGAACATGTCCTGGTGTTGGTAACAATGCCCCATCATTGGTGTCAGTGAGAGGAATAGTGCCCCATCATTGGTGTCCTTGAGAGGAATAGTGCCCCCTTGTTGGTGGCAGTGAAAGGAAAAGTGCCCCATCATCGGGGCATCTGTAGCGTGTATAAAACATGCTGTAGCAAAAAATCACACTTTTACAGAAATAAATGCATTAAATGATATTTAAATTTGCCGCCTCCCCTTCTGAACCATACTAGGCCACATGCCCTCAAAATGGGGAGGTGGGTGCTTTGGGGCAGGGGGAAGCACCCTATCCCCATGTTAATGGGGACAAGGGCCTCATCCCCACAACCCTGGGCTGTGGTTGTCGGGGTCTGCGGGCGGAGGGCTTATCATACTCTGGAAGCCCCCTTTAAGAAGGGGACCCCCAGATCCCACCCCCCCCTACGTGAATGAGTATGAGGTACATGGTACCCCTACCCATTTACAAAAAGTGTCAAGAAGTAATAAAAACACAGAGACACATTATGACAATTTTATTAAAAAAAAACAAATAACAGTGTCCCCTGATGTAAATCCATCATCAATACGATGCCCGCCACACCACGACCATCAGGAAGCGACCATCAGGCAGCAGCCTGAGGTAGCAGCCCAGGCCCCCAACAGGGCCCAACATCCTCCCAAAAAAGTAGCAGAGAGAAAAATATCACCGCTCTGAAAGAGGTCTATGAGGAACAAACATTTTCTCCATGGTGCAGGCAATGCTAGTAACTGAAAGGTAGACGAGAAATCCTGGACAGCCGCACTCAAAAGTAATCTTCGATATTTAAATGTGATCATAAAAATACATGTCACAGCATCACAAAGCATTAAAACTGACGCGTTTCACACTGTAGTCATTGCTTAACCACTTCAATACCAGGCACTTATGCACCTTCCCGCCCAGACCAATTTTCAGCTTTCAGCGCTCTCACACTTTGAATGACAATTACTCAGTCATGCTACACTGTATCCAAACAAAATGTTTATCATTTTCTTCTCACAAATAGAGTTTTCTTTTGGTGGTATTTAATCACCACTGGGTTTTTCATTTTTTGCGATATAAGCAAAAAAACTGCGAAAATTTTGGAAAAAACGTACTTTTTTTTCGTTTCTATTGTAAAATTTTGCAAACAAGTCATTTTTTTTCATAAATTTGTGCCAAAATGTATACTGCTACATATCTTTGGTAAAAATAACCCAAATTAATGTATATTATTTGGTCTTTGTGAAAGTTATAGAGTCTACAAACTATGGTGCCAATCACTGAAAATTGATCACAACTGATGTACTATCTCACCTGAAGGCCTATCTCATTTCTTGACACTAACAAGCCAGGAAAGTACAAATACCCCCCAAATGACCCCTTTTTGGAAAGTAGACAGTCCAATGTATTTACTAAGAGGCATGGTGAGTTTTTTGAAGCTGTAATTTTTTTCCCACAATTCTTGGGAAAATTAAGATTTTTTTTTTTTTTTTACACAAACTGGTCATATTAACAGGTTATTTCTCTCACACAGCATATGCATAATTGCAACTACAAAAATACATTCTGCTACTCCTCCTGAGTATAGCGATACCACATGTGTGAGACTTTTACACAGCCTGGCCACATACAAAGGGCCAACACTGAAGTAGCACTTTCAGGCGTTCTACAAGCATAAATTGCACATATCCTTTCTCAACCACCTATTACACTTTTGAAGGTGCTGGAGCACCAGGAAAATTGAATTGTCCACAAAATGACCCCATTTTGGAAAGCACACACCCCAACGTATAATCTATGAGGCATAATGAGTCTTTTGAACGGTTCATTTTTTTCCAGAAGTTTTTGGAAATGTGGAAAAAAATGAAAATGCATTTTTTTTTACACAAAGTTGTCCATTTATAAGATATTTCTAACACATAGCATGTACATAGCAAAAATGACACCCCAAAATGCATTCCTCTACTCCTCCTGAGTATGGCGATACCACATGCGTGAGGCTTTTACACAGCCTGGCCACATACAAAGGCCCAACATTGAAGTAGCACTTTCATGCGTTTTACAAGCATAAATTGCACATATCCTTTCTCAACCACCTATTACACTTTTGAAGGCGCTGGAGCACCAGGACAATTGAATTGTCCACAAAATGACCCCATTTTGGAAAGCAAACACCCCAACGTATAATCTATGAGGCATAATGAGTCTTTTGAACAGTTCATTTTTTTCCAGAAGTTTTTGGAAAATGTGGAAAAAAAATGAAAATGCATTTTTTTTACACAAAGTTGTCCATTTATAAGATATTTCTAACACATAGCATGTACATAGCAAAAATGACACCCCAAAATGCATTCCTCTACTCCTCCTGAGTATAGCGATACCACATGTGTGAGACTTTTACACAGCCTGGCCACATACAAAGGGCCAACACTGAAGTAGCACTTTCAGGCGTTCTACAAGCATAAATTGCACATATCCTTTCTCAACCACCTATTACATTTTTGAAGGCGCTGGAGCACCAGGACAATTGAATTGTCCACAAAATGACCCCATTTTGGAAAGCACACACCCCAACGTATAATCTATGAGGCATAATGAGTCTTTTGAACGGTTCATTTTTTTCCAGAAGTTTTTGGAAAATGTGGAAAAAAAATGAAAATGCATTTTTTTTACACAAAGTTGTCCATTTATAAGATATTTATAATGCATAGCATGTACATAGCAAAAATGACACCCCAAAATACATTCTGCTACTCCTCCTGAGTATGGCGATACCACATGTTTGAGACTTTTACACAGCCTGGCCACATACAGAGGCCCAAAATCCAAGTAGCACCTCCAGGCATTCTAGCAGCATTAATTACACATATCATTTTCTGACTACCGATCACATTTTTGCAGGCCCTTCATATTTCTAACACATAGCAGGTACATACTAAATAACAAAAGATTACCTGTGGTTTTAGAAGCGCAGTGGTCCACAGAGGAGAGCATCGGTCCAGGCAGCAGGCAGGAATGAGGTCAGCGACAGCAAAAGCAATCATCCAGGCAGCAGGCAGGAATACTGTCCATAGTTCATACAGGCAGAGATACTGTCAGCACAGCCAGAGCACAGCCAGAGCACAGCCAAAGCACAGCCAGAGCACAGCCAAAGCACAGGTCCAGGTAGCAGGCAGAGGTGTCCCGGCAGAAATACTGTCCAAAGTCAGTAGAGGCAGCAGGCAGATATATGGTCAACACAGCCAAAGTATTGGTCCAAACAGCAGGAAGAAACATGGTCCATAATGTCATGGGTCTTTACAGGCAGCAATATGGTCAGCACAGCCAAAGTATTGGTCCAGGCAGCAGAAAGGACCATCAAGCTTAGGGCCAGGGGGACAGGGGTAGAGGCTTCTCCCACCCAAATCGCTTTGAAGCCTCCGGGCAACCAGACCCTGTTCTGGGAGCACGGAAAACGAAAAACTAGTTTTCTCTACTCAGAATGCTATTCTGAAGCCCCTCACAGATGTGAGACCCCTGTGTACTAAAGTAGATGGCCAAAAGATCAGTCCAAGTGGCAGGCAAAAACATGGTCGATTAACAGGCCAAGGTCGGTACACGTGGAAGTCAGAAACGTGGTTTAAATCGGCAGGCAGAGGCATCGTCGGTAAACAGGCTGAGGTTGGTACACGTGCAAGTCAGAAACGTGGTTTAAATCGGCAGGCAGAGGCATCGTCGGTAAACAGGCTGAGGTTGGTACACATGCAAGTCAGAAACGTGCAGAAACGGCAAGCAAAGACATCGTCGGTAAACAGGCCAGGGTCAGTTAATTAACATGGTAGCAGGCAAATGGGGAAATGGCAGTCTGGTAATAATACAGGGAACTAATATTGGATGAATGCATGATAATTTCTGAAGCAATCTCCGATGCACAGGCCAGGTTGGGAGGGACATTGGGGACAATAATAGCTGGAATCTCTTCTTACTCCTCCTCTGCTGCATACACGGCATTTCTTTTGGCGTCTTCTTCCAGATTCTGTGGGGGGAATGCTATAGGGAAGGTGTTGCTCGTGAAGTCTACTCACAGCATCCGAGCGAATGCTTCCTGGGGCGGTGACGATCGATTCAAAATACTTGAGGTAGGTGACTTGTTGGTTTTGAGTTGCTTTTTGGTAGCAGACAAACGAATTAAAAAGGGCCATGTGAAAAAGGTGAAAGGCAACTTTCTTGTACCAGTAACGGGACTTACTGTTTGATAAGTAGGGCTGTAGCATCTGATCGTTTAAATCCACCCCCCCCATATACATATTGTAGTCGTGGACACATTCGGGCTTTACAATGGGGCTGCGTCTTCTTTGGATCTCCACCACGGTGTCATTGTGGATGGTAGAGAGCATGTGGACATCTTTCTTGTCCCTCAACTTCATGGCCAACACCTCCTCATTCCTCATGAATGCCGATTCTCCCTTTCTTAATTTTTTTGACAACAGATTTCATGGGAATCCCTTACGGTTTTTTTTGAAGGTACCACAGGCCGGGGTTTTTTTATTATAAAGGTTATGAAAAAGGGGCAGGCTGGTATAGTAGTTGTCGACATATAAATGGTATCCTTTGTCGAATAGAGGGTATGCCAGCTCCCAGACAATTTTCCCACTGGTTCCAATATATGTGGGGCAATCATGGGGCTGGAGCTGGGAATATTTGCCTTCGTAGATCCGGAATGTGAAGACATATCCAGTGGCTCGATCGCATAATTTATTTAACTTCACCCCATACCTGGATCTCTTGCTTGGTATATACTGCTTGAAGTGCAGTCGGCCAGTAAAATGTATGAGGGACTTGTCCACACAAATTTTTTGGTCTGGGATGAAAACTTCTTTGAATCGCTGGGAAAAGGAATTGATTAGGGGGCGTATCTTGAACAATTTGTCATGGTTGGGATGATCTCGGGGAGGGCACTGGGAATTGTCACTGAAGTGGAGAAAAAGCATAATCATGTCGTATCTTGTCCTGGACATGACAGCGGAATATATGGGCATGTGTTGGATGGGGTGGGTGGACCAATATGCATGGGCTTCATTCTTTTTTGTAAGCCCCATATTAAAAGTTAGGCCCAAAAACATTTTAAATTCATCCAGTGTGACACATCGCCACTGGAACATGAGGGCGTAGGAAGAATTGGGGTTGGCAGCAATAAATTGGGATGCATATAAATTAGTTTGATCCACCATATTCTGCAGAAAATCTTGGGGGAAAAATAAAGAAAAATAATCGAATTCAGAAAAATTCGTAGTGTCGGGCTGCACACCTGGCTGTGCGGTGAAAGGGGGGATGATAGCAAGTCCTGAGTTGGCAGGCAACCATAAGGGGTTTGCCAGGGCATCGGGAAGGTAGGACTGGGGCGGGGTTCTTCGGGTTGGGCGGGTAATTCCAGTGCTTGTACTGGGCTCCTCTTCCTCTTCCTGGGGTCTGGCGCTGCTGGTGGTAATTCCAGTGCTTGTACTGGGCTCCTCTTCCTCTTCCTGGGGTCTGGCGCTGCTGGTGGTGGGCAGATCTCCTGATCTTGGTCCTGATCTCAATCTTTTGGGAGGGACGGTTTCCTCCGCGGACTCGGACTCTGATCCAATATCCTCCACTGGCTCGTATTCCGAACCAGATGATGTGAGCTCCCCCCTGCTCCCATCATCCGACATGGTAAGAATCGCATATGCCTCCTAAGGTGTGTAAACCCTTTGGGACATTATGGCAATTCTTATTGGCGGGCCTGTGTGGTGGTACAGATGGCGGTATGGGTGGTGGTACTGATGGAGGTACGGGTGGTGGTGGTGGCGGTACCGGTGGCGATATGGGTGGTGGTGGTACCGATGGCGGTACAGGTGGTGGTGGCGGTACAGGTGGTGATTGTGGTACCGGTGGCGGTACAGGTGGTGGTGGCAGTACCGGTGGCGGTACGGGTGGTGGTGGTACCGATGGCGGTACAGGTGGTGGTGGCGGTACAGGTGGTGGTGGCGGTACCGGTGGCGGTACAGGTGGTGGTGGCGGTACAGGTGGTGATGGCGGTACAGGTGGCGGTATGGGTGGTGGTGGTACCGATGGCGGTACTGACGGTGGTATGGGTGGTGGTGGTACCGATGGCGGCACTAATGGCGATACTGGTAGCGGCCTGTGTGGCAGTATAGATGGTGGGCCTGATGGAGGTACTAGTGGTGTTACTGGTGGTGGTACCGATGGCGGTACTGGTAGCCTGTGTGGCGGTACCGATGGCGGTACTGGTAGCCTGTGTGGCGGTACCGATGGCGGTGGGCCTGTGACAGATGGGCTGGTTGACAGATGGGCTGATTGACAGATGGGCTGATTGGCTGGGCTGTGTGACAGGTCCTCTTTATTGGGGGGGGCCGTGTTGTGCACAGTACAGTACAAACAGTATTGTCAGACAGACACTGAATAACTCACTGATCCCTACTCTCTCCTCTCACGATCGGTGTGTGAGGAGAGAGCAGGGATCAGATAGTAACAGCAACTTTTTTGTTTACATTTGTGACAGGCTGTGATTGGACACAGCCGGTCACCTGGTAAACAGCCAATTTCATTGGCTGTTTACCGATCGGGGAAGCGCTGTGTCCAAGGGACACTCGCCTTCCTCGATCACTACTCTGGATTGAGTTTATTGTGACAGGTGATCGGCTGTGACTTTGACACAGCCGATCATGGGGTAAACAGCCAATAGAATTGACTGTTTACCTAGATCGGGGAATCGCTGTGTCCGAGGGACACGCGCCGCCGCCGATCGCCGCGCTGCGCGCTCCCGCGGGCACGCGGGCACGCGCCGGCATGTTATCCTGCTGGACGTCATATGACGTCCAGTCAGGATAACTCAACCACTTCCCGGACGTCAATATGCTATTGACCGGGCGGGAAGTGGTTAATCATAGCTAAATATCACATGAATGAATCCCCTATATATACCAATATTATTTTTATTCACTTATATTATTCAAAGGAATTTTTTAGGCACTACTTTTTTCACAGTTTTAAGTTCCCACTTCCATTTCACAGCTTTTTTGAGTTTGTAGATTGATTACCACTGATCAACTTCCTGGACACATGTTCAATGAATATTGGTATATATAGGGGATTCATTCATGTGATATTTAGCTATGATTAAGCACTGACTACAGTGTGAAACGCGTCAGCTTTCCTGCTTTGTGATGCTGTGGCATGTATTTTTATGATCATATTTAAATAAAGATCGAAGATTACTTTTGAGCGCGGCTGTCCAGGATTTCTCGTCTACCTCTCATCCTCCTAAAAAAGCCGGCCACTAATCTTTGGAAAGAAACCCTTCCTATCTGCCCCTTTGACCTCCTATCTACAAACAGAGACCGATCGAGTCAGTCCAGTGCAATCTCTACCCCCCAAAAGCAAACTTGTCTTCACTTAGGCAGGCCATACATTATGCAGTTTTAGAAAATTGTTTGATACCTCCCATCAACACAGTCAGTTGATTGACTTGTGTACAATGGACTGAGATTCTCCAGTCCCTGCTGAACCGGCCAAATTTCAATACATATTTTGCCGGCTTTACAAGACATATGGAGCTTGCGCAGTCATCAAGATCAACCAACGTCATTATTGGAACTGCACGTGTCATACTCATAGGCGTGCGCACAGGATGTGCCGGGTGTGCCCAGGCACACCCTAATCACCCCGTGCACATCAGTGTTATCGCTCTGTGTAGCAGCAGAAACAGGGGAAAGATCTCCCTCTTACCGGCTCTGCCATAAGAGAAGTGTTTATGCTCTTCTCTTTCACTGTGTCGGCAGGGAGGTCAGTGAGCCGGGGTCATATATATGTAGACACCCGCACACGCATGTGTGTTTGAGCTTAAGGGTGCACACCCTAATGCAATAGGCTGTGCACACCTATGGTCATACTATAAATAAATATATATATATATATACCTTCATTGATGGTCTCAGCACTTACTGACTACTTCAGTTTCTCGAAATCTGTCTCCCCGGATGATTTTCTTGCTATACAGCAGGCCACTCACACCACCTCAGCTCCTGTTTGACCCCTTTCGGGGTCCCCTATCTACAGTGCCACACTTTTATTATATAGTCAACACTAACACATTGATCAGTGTTAAAAATATGCACTGTCACTGTACTAATGACACTGGCAGGGAAAGGGGTTAAACATCTAGGGCAATCAAAGAGTTAAATGTGTGCCTAATGAGTTTTTATCTGTACACAGTGTGCTGCTTTCACAAACGATGTGCTGGGTTTTATTCCCTGCTTTGCAAAATCAAGCACATCCCCATTGATAGGAAAGAGCTCTGCATTGTTTACATAGCAGACATTGTAGAGCTCTGTCCTGTGTCTCTCCTCGCTGATCAGTGGGCGCCGGTGGACATCCACAACAGAAGCGATGCGGCGGAGGTGCGAGCACGCGCCCCCTATGCGGAGGGCAGAATAACATATATATATGTCATTCTGCACAGAACGGCCGCCCTGTAGCAGTGAATCTGCTATAGGGCCAGTGACGGCCGCTCATGCAAGGCGAACGGGCGCCACCCCCCCAATCCATGCGCCTGGCCGCTAATGTACATGCAAGGCACCGGATGCATGGATTTCAACTGTTTTTTTTTGGAAGCACATGATTCGAGCCTGGGGCTCTAATTGGCTTAAAAAAGGGTGGGCTCCGGGCGCAGAGCAATGTGCCCGTTGCCCACCCAGTTGTGTGAAATTAGCGAATTAATATTCGCTAATGTCTTCCTGTTTCTCCTTACGGCCAATCAGGAAGCTGGTCCTGAGACCCAATTGGCTGGAGTCCTAAGACATGATTGGCTGGATTCCAGGACTCCTGATTGGCTGGGAGGAGACCGCTGGGACTCCGGACCAGGACTCGGGGAGAGAGACGCAGGGATGATAGTAAGTGTGGGGCTGGCGGGCAACATGCGAGTGAGCATGTTACCGGCGATCGATTGAGCGACTATGGGGAGTGAGAAGGGGTTTGGTGGTGGTCAGATGGATGACTGGGTGGGGGCCGCGGGCCGCCCCCCCCAAGAAATTCGAGCACCAGCCGCCTCTGTATAGGGAGGTCAGGAAGTGGTTAATATACGGGTTATGAATATTGTTCTCACAGCCATATTGTTGTTTTCGGAATTACTGGCGTGGATCCTGAGGAAGCAACAAGATTTGTGAAATGCGTCGTTCTACTAGTCCAACCTACTACTATATTCATGTGTTCATCATATGTATAATGGTTATGATATAGTACTGTATGTTGGTGAATATTTTTGATGCTTTTAATCGTTGTAATAAAGCTGTATTCACGTTGAAGCACATTTTAAGTCCCATTATATATTTGTATATGTGACCCAGATATGGTTTAGTGAGAGATTGTGGATGTAAATTGTTCTAAATTAGCGATGATTCCATAATGGGAATGTAGGGGAAAGCTTTATCTACGTTTATTATATGTATTTCCTCAATCAGACAAATAGGCAAATTACAGGGATTGTTTGAGAAAGCTGTGCAAATGCCTGAGACATTGTTTTTATTAATAGACCCCATATGTATATCAAACCAAGTCAGGAAAGTATATATAACAGTATATTCTACATTTGGCTTACATCAGTAGCAAATGGGGGTGAATAATACTCTGACACAAAGCCCACACTTGTAGGAACCCATCCGATCTATCCCACACCCTGCCTGTTCAATGTTCCATTCTTCTAGTCTCCATAATGGTATCCAATAGACATACCTGAGAGATAGAGATGAGCTGAACACCCTCCGGTTCGGTTTGCAGCAGAACAGGCGACAGGCAAAAAATTTGGCAGAACACGCGAACACCGTTAAAGTCTATGGGACACGAACATGAATAATCAAAAGTGCTAATTTTTAAGGCTTATATGCAAGTTATTGTCATAAAAAGTGTTTGGGGACACGGGTCCTGCCCCAGGGGACATGTATCAATGCAAACATTTTTTTTTAAAACAGACGTTTTTTCAGGAGCAGTGAAAAATGAAATATTCCTTTAAATATTGTGCCTGGGGGGTGTCTATAGTATGTCTGTAATGTGGCGCATTTTTCCCGTGTTTAGAACAGTACCACAGCAAAGTGAAATTTCTAAAGGAATAATTGTCATTCAAAACTGATCGCGGCTGAAATGAATTGCTGGGTCTCGGCAATATAGGTAAAACTTATTGAAAAAAAGAGCATGGGATCCCCCCCTCCCGTCCATTACCAGGACCTTTGGTTCTGGTATGAATATTAAGGGGAACCCCGAACCAAAATTAAAAAAATTGCGTGGAGGTCCCCCTAAAATCCATACCAGGCCCTTCATATCTGATATGGAAATTAAGGGGAACCCTGCACTGAATTTAAAAAAAAAATGTCGTAGGGGTCCCCCCAAAATACATACCAGACCCTTATCCGAGCACGCAACCTGTCTTGTGATCTTGTGGCAGCTAAAAAAATATGTGAGGTCATTTTTTTTAAGGAAAGATTCTCACTTTGAGCTCCAAATTTGTTTTGTAAGGTAAGACAGTTCACACAAATGTATTTCAACTGTGTATTTTCCTAAACATTACCCTTAAATGAAGAGTAACCTTGTTTTTGCATGTGATGATATTTGAGTACTTTCTGTTTTACGGAGGAAATGTACTCATAGAATCAGTAAACACAACATTTTTTGCAAATAACCTTGTAGACTGACTGACTTGTAAAGCAAAGAACACCAGCTTATAGAAAAAAATATTTTTTTTATTTAGAAAAATTAAAGGATTTAATAAATGCATTGACAAAATAAAAAACAACACTGATAAAAACACAAACTTACAGTTTTAGTTTGCAACAACTTTTTTACACAGGAAATTGGAAATGGAACTGGAATATTTGGCACCCTACATATAGGATATAGATTTCGCTAAAATCTTTTATTCTCATTTCCCAGGACTATCTGTAAAACGTATGTATATTCGGCTTTAGTCTTATCCAGTAAGTACCACTATATCTCCAGAACCATTTTCTCCTTGGTCCTTTCCAAACAGACCCGTGTTATCTCCAGAACCCTCCACTCCTTGGTCCTTTCCAAACAGTTCCGTTTTATCTCCAGAACCCTCCACTCCTTGGTCCTTTCCAAACAGTCCTGTGTTATCTCCAGAACCCTCCACTCCTTGGTCCTTTCCAAATAGTCCTGTGTTATCTCCAGAACCCTCTTCTCCTTGGTCCTTTCCAATCAGACCTGTATTGTCTCCAGAACCCTCTTCTCCTTGGTCCTTTCCAAACAGTCCTGTGTTATCTCCAGAACCCTCCACTCCTTGGTCCTTTGCAAACAGTCCTGTATTATCTCCAGAACCCTCTTCTCTTTGGTCTTTTCCAATAAATGCTGTGTTATCTCCAGAACCCTCCATTCCTTGGTCCTTTCCAGTCTGTCCAATTTCATCTCCAGAACCATGTTCTTGGATAAGTTCATTAATGTAACCTTATAGTGGAAAAGAAAACAGTTATTAATTTGGGAGGAATTTTCTTGCTACACATGATTTCATGTTCATTATCAAAACTGAAAGATGCTGCAGTCATCCCCTTTACAGAAGGAGGAACTTATTCTGGTATTGAATAAAGCCACATATACACAGGTCGAATATCGGTTAGTATTGGCCGGTTTAACAGAAACCGGGCCAATACTAATGACCGGCCAACCGGCCATTGGCTGAGCGTGCTGACCGATGTGTTGTGGTGGGGGAGTAGTTCCCCTATCAGAACACAATAGCTCAGCGGGGACATTGCTATACTAACATTACATAGTTAGTACAGCAAGCTTCTCTCAAGCTCGGGGGGGTTGAACGAAAAAACTGATAGTGTGTACTTTAGTGTTAGGATCATTGTCACGTACCTGGTGGCGGAGCCCAGAATGCAGGGAGTGGCCTCTCGTGTGCCTCTGGCTCGAGAACCCCTGATAGAGGGAACAGGGACTCAAGAGCGCAGGGGGCCACAAATGCCTGGCAAGTGGCAGATGTTTCTGAAGTTCAACTGGAACACCGGAACAGCAGACTGTAAGAAGAGGCACCGGATAACTGTCTGGAACACTGGAACCACTGGCCGTGAGGAGAAACACTGTAGCAGGCAGGAACTCTGGAACAGCAGACGGCAGGCAGGTGTTCTGTAGTTTGGCTGGAGAACTGGAACAGCAGGCTGTAGGAGGGTGCACTGGAACTCTGGCAGGAACACTGGAACAGCAGGCAACAGGGAGGTGTTCTATAGTCCAACTGGAGCATAAGCAGAATCAGACAGGCCGGGTCAACACTGGCGGGCAAGCAGGTACCAAACAGAGGCAGGAAAATAGTCAAGATACAGTCCGGGTTGGCAACAGGCAGGTAACAGATAACCGAAGGAGGAGGCAGGAGAGTAGTCAAATGAGCTGGGGGTCAAGGACTGGCAGCAAACAGGAATAGTTAGGAACAGGCCGAGTAACAGGAAGCAGGAAGGCAGGTATTTAGGTAGCTTAGGATCACAGGGAACGCTGTAGACCGGACAGCAAGAAAGCGTGCTGACAGGCTCCTTTAAATAGGCCTAATGGCGCCAAACGCTGTTACACTGCACGTCCACGCGCATCTGCGTGCACTCGTGCACACCCGTGTACCGACCGTACGTGCCCGTTCGCACCATCGTTCGTACGAACGCGCACACGCCCGCGTCCGTTCGCGCCAACGCACCTCCGAACGCGTCCTCTGGCTCTAACAACAGTGGTTCTGCTAACCGATCTTCCGCCGACGGTTGTGCTAACAGGACGCCTTTCATGACATTGCCCCCCCCCCAAGGGGCAGCCTCCGAATGCCCAACTGTGCCATCTTACTTGGGTGAGACCTTTTAAAGGCAAGAATCAGCCTCCTCGCATGAATGTTGGACTCCGGCTCCCAAGAATTCTCCTCAGGCCCGTACCCCTTCCATTTTACCAAAAACTGGACTTGGTTACGTCTCTTCCTGCAATCCAGAATGGACTCAACCTCATATTCAGTTTCTCCGTCAATGATTACAGGTTCAGGGGGATCAACCCTCCGGTTGACAAAAGGATCAGGAACCGTGGGTTTGAGTAGGGCCACGTGAAAGACCGGGTGGATCCGGAATGACTCCGGTAACTTCAATTCATAGGCCACGTTGTTAATCTTCCTTAGAACTGGGAAGTGACCCACAAATTTAGGGCCCAATTTCCTGGAAGGACATGCCAGTTTTAAATTCAAAGTAGACAGCCAGACCTGATCCCCGGGCTTGAGGTCAAGTTCCCCCCTTCTCTTCTTGTCAAACACCTCTTTGTTGTAATTCTGAGTCCTAGCCATAGTCTCCTGCAGAAGTTTATTATTTGACTCAAAGAAGTCTAGATTCTCCTGAATGGCTGGTACTGGGCACTCCGGGATGTTACTGGACAGGAACAGAGAATGGAAACCATAATTTGCAAAAAACGGTGACTGCTTCGTGGCGGAATGGACAGAATTATTATAAGCAAATTCGGCAAGAGGTAGGAGCGGAGCCCAATCATCCTGGGAGAAAGAAGAAAAACAGAGCAGATACTGCTCCAGCGTCTGATTTGTTCTTTCTGTCTGGCCATTTGTTTGGGGATGATAGGCAGAGGAGAAGGAAAGGTCAATTTTCAAAGATCCACAAAGTGCTCTCCAAAACTTGGAAGTAAATTGCACCCCCCGATCTGAAGTAATATTTGCAGGAATGCCATGAAGCCTCACCACTTCCCTAATAAATATCCTTGCAGTCTCAGCAGCAGTAGGTGTGCCCTTCATTGGTAAGAAATGAGCCATCTTTGATAGTCTATCCACCACTACAAAGATTGTAGTGTAGCCTTCAGAAGGTGGCAGCTCGACAATAAAATCCATGGAGATCATCCTCCATGGCTTCTCCGGAACGGGTAATGGCTTCAACAGACCCCAAGTCTTACACTTGCTGCCCTTGTTTTGAATGCAAGTGGCACATGCTTCCACATAGTCCCTGCAATCTTTCCTTAACTGCGGCCACCAGAATGTGCGCTGAAGGAGTTCAGATGTTTTGTGCACACCAATATGGCCGGCCAACATGTGGTCATGACAGGAACTAAGAACTGCCGCTCGTAACTCCTGGGGTACGAAGATCCTATCTTTGAACCAAAGAAGCTCGTCTCTGGACTGTAGAGCTGAATCAGGTGGAACAGAGGCGTTCCTAGAAGCTTGCTTGATCTGTGAGAGTAGGTCCCCTTGGAGCAGCAGAAAGTTTCCTGAGGATAAGATGGTGTCTGGGGATGGAGATGCTTCCGGTCCATTGTACATTCGTGACAGTGCGTCAGGCTTGGTGTTCTTTGATCCGGGGCGATAGGTTATGTGGAATGAAAATCTGGTAAAGAAAAGTGCCCACCTGGCCTGTCGTGGTCTTAATCTCTTGGCAGTCTTTAAATATTCCAGATTCTTGTGATCTGTATAAACAAGAATTGGATGAGCTGCTCCCTCCAGGAGATATCGCCACTCTTCAAGTGCGGCTTTGATTGCCAACAATTCTCAATCGCCCACATCATAGTTTCTCTCTGCTTCGGATAATTTGCGAGAAAAGAAAGCAACTGGATGCAAAAGAGCCCTAGGCCCCTGTCTCTGGGAAAGCACTGCACCCACCGCTATTTCCGAGGCATCCACCTCCAAAATGTATTGGTAATGTGGGATCCGGGTGCTTTAAAACTGAAGCTGAAACAAACAGATCCTTTAGCGTTGTGAAGGCCGCCTGAGCTTCAGTAGACCAATGAAACTTAAGGCCCTGCTTAGTTAACTTTGTGATAGGAGAAATGATGGTTGAGAATCCTTTGATGAATTTCCTGTAGAAATTTGCAAATCCTACAAAACGTTGGATTCCCTTCTTGTCGGAGGGAGCGGGCCAGTCCAGAATAGCAGAGACCTTCTGAGGGTCCATCTTAATACCCTCTACAGAGATGATTAGACCAAGGAACTGGATACTCTCTTGTTCAAAGACACACTTCTCAGGTTTGGCGTAGAGGCCATGTAGCCGTAGACGGGTCAAGACATTTCTGACATGTTCACGATGCTCAGCTAAAGAAGAAAAAAAAATCAGGATATCATCTAAATAGATAATAACAAACAGGTCAAGGTAGTCTCTGAAGATGTTATTCACAAAGTGTTGAAATGTAGCAGGAGCATTGCACAGTCCAAAAGGCATGACTAAATACTCAAAGTGCCCAAATCGGGTATGGAAAGCCGTCTTCCATTCGTCTCCTCTACGAATGCAGAATGGCGCCAAACGCTGTCACACTGCACGTCCGCGCGCATCCGCGTGCACTCGTGCACGCCCGTGTACTGACCGTACGTGCCCGTTCGTACCATCGCGCATCAATGGAAGATTTGGGACTTTAAGTGAGGCACGGGGTAGTACCTCCATCCCGGGTTCAAAGAAACAAGAGGGGCAGTGGGACTTTAAATGAGACAGTTGACAGATTGAGGTTAAGATGCAAAATTCAATTTATTGCATATGAAGCGTACTGATATGTATTACACGTAAAAAGTAGCCTGTGCATGTGCACCAAGCATGTCCTATGAAATACATGCATATAAACAGACAATACAGAATCTCAACAATAAATAGATGATACACATATCCTATAAATATTGTACATATGATGCTGGGAAAACACAAGATAGCATAATGTAAAATTAGTCTAAAAATTGATGCGTGAGTAATTCATAAAAGTGGAATCCTATAGAACGCACAGTGGCTACATCCATAATGCCCGACGCGTTTCTGTGAAATACACTTCTTCAGGGGCGGATGCTATAGGATATCTGAAATAACAAGGTAAAATGGCATCAGGAAGTAGGCTAAATAGCAGCCAGAAAAGACAACAAGTCAGTTTCTGGATACTTACATATGTGGCCAAGCCATGGTGAAATACAGACACTGGGTCAAAAGACATTGCCCTTCCCCGGAGCTGAGGTGACAAAGGATCCAACACATGACAGGCGCAAACAGGCGTCATCCACTCAGTGCATACCAACTCCTCCAAAAAATGACCAATGATTTCCAAATAATGGGGAGCACATCTGAAATGGATAAGTGAATCCACTAAGATATACCAAAAATGTTAAACTAAAGGTAAAAATACAAGTAAAGACTCAAGAAAAATGATCAAGCAATGTTACCTTGGAGTACTAGGGACAGGAGCTTCCCAAAATGATGGCATCTACATGTATGTGGAGAGGAGGACTGCACGAGGGGAGACGCCTAATATGCAGCTCACCTGCGCCGGCGATTGCCGCCAACGTCACGCTGAGCCGACGAGGCATGAGGCGGGGCCCTTGCCTGGGCGGTGAGAGTCCGCCCATAACTGGCGTCACCGCGTCCAGCCAAGTCGGAAAGGTGGAAAAGTTTGCTCCCGCACGACGGCGCCAACCAGTGACGTCATGCGCAGGAGTAGTGCGTGGCGCCGATGCGCGGTGCGGCGCCCGCCCAATCCCCCACACCAAAACAACCCTCCCTGGGGTGAACGTGGAGGGGATGGGGGGGCCCACAGGGCGCATCGCAGCTCCGGGTATAGAACAAAAAAATGGCCCAGTGCTGGCCACCATGCTGGAGGATGTATACAATTAACCCAGAATGTACAACAAAATATTGCAAAAAAGTGTGTGTGTGCCAAAAGGTACCCTAACACACACTCTCAAAACCTCAAATAAAGCTAGGCAGGGGATGACTGCCTGCTACTGTCAACTGTCTCCATCCCTGGTATCAAGTATCAATGGAAGATTTGGGACTTTAAGTGAGGCACGGGGTAGTACCTCCATCCCGGGTTCAAAGAAACAAGAGGGGCAGTGGGACTTTAAATGAGACAGTTGACAGATTGAGGTTAAGATGCAAAATTCAATTTATTGCATATGAAGCGTACTGATATGTATTACAATTAAAAAGTAGCCTGTGCATGTGCACCAAGCATGTCCTATGAAATACATGCATATAAACAGACAATACAGAATCTCAACAATAAATAGATGATACACATATCCTATAAATATTGTACATATGATGCTGGGAAAACACAAGATAGCATAATGTAAAATTAGTCTAAAAATTGATGCGTGAGTAATTCATAAAAGTGGAATCCTATAGAACGCACAGTGGCTACATCCATAATGCCCGACGCGTTTCTGTGAAATACACTTCTTCAGGGGCGGATGCTATAGGATATCTGAAATAACAAGGTAAAATGGCATCAGGAAGTAGGCTAAATAGCAGCCAGAAAAGACAACAAGTCAGTTTCTGGATACTTACATATGTGGCCAAGCCATGGTGAAATACAGACACTGGGTCAAAAGACATTGCCCTTCCCCGGAGCTGAGGTGACAAAGGATCCAACACATGACAGGCGCAAACAGGCGTCATCCACTCAGTGCATACCAACTCCTCC
This sequence comes from Aquarana catesbeiana, assembly GCF_042186555.1. Lineage (NCBI taxonomy): Eukaryota > Metazoa > Chordata > Amphibia > Anura > Ranidae > Aquarana > Aquarana catesbeiana. The sequence continues at coordinate 25,159,763 of NC_133332.1, forward strand.
AAAAAATGACCAATGCAATATTTTGTTGTACATTCTGGGTTAATTGTATACATCCTCCAGCATGGTGGCCAGCACTGGGCCATTTTTTTGTTCTATACCCGGAGCTGCGATGCGCCCTGCGGGCCCCCCCATCCCCTCCACGTTCACCCCAGGGAGGGTTGTTTTGGTGTGGGGGATTGGGCGGGCGCCGCACCGCGCATCGGCGCCACGCACTACTCCTGCGCATGACGTCACTGGTTGGCGCCGTCGTGCGGGAGCAAACTTTTCCACCTTTCCGACTTGGCTGGACGTGGTGATGCCAGTTATGGGCGGACTCTCACCGCCCAGGCAAGGGCCCCGCCTCATGCCTCGTCGGCTCAGCGTGACGTTGGCGGCAATCGCCGGCGCAGGTGAGCTGCATATTAGGCGTCTCCCCTCGTGCAGTCCTCCTCTCCACATACATGTAGATGCCATCATTTTGGGAAGCTCCTGTCCCTAGTACTCCAAGGTAACATTGCTTGATCATTTTTCTTGAGTCTTTACTTTTATTTTTACCTTTAGTTTAACATTTTTGGTATATCTTAGTGGATTCACTTATCCATTTCAGATGTGCTCCCCATTATTTGGAAATCATTGGTCATTTTTTGGAGGAGTTGGTATGCACTGAGTGGATGACGCCTGTTTGCGCCTGTCATGTGTTGGATCCTTTGTCACCTCAGCTCCGGGGAAGGGCAATGTCTTTTGACCCAGTGTCTGTATTTCACCATGGCTTGGCCACATATGTAAGTATCCAGAAACTGACTTGTTGTCTTTTCTGGCTGCTATTTAGCCTACTTCCTGATGCCATTTTACCTTGTTATTTCAGATATCCTATAGCATCCGCCCCTGAAGAAGTGTATTTCACAGAAACGCGTCGGGCATTATGGATGTAGCCACTGTGCGTTCTATAGGATTCCACTTTTATGAATTACTCACGCATCAATTTTTAGACTAATTTTACATTATGCTATCTTGTGTTTTCCCAGCATCATATGTACAATATTTATAGGATATGTGTATCATCTATTTATTGTTGAGATTCTGTATTGTCTGTTTATATGCATGTATTTCATAGGACATGCTTGGTGCACATGCACAGGCTACTTTTTACGTGTAATACATATCAGTACGCTTCATATGCAATAAATTGAATTTTGCATCTTAACCTCAATCTGTCAACTGTCTCATTTAAAGTCCCACTGCCCCTCTTGTTTCTTTGAACCCGGGATGGAGGTACTACCCCGTGCCTCACTTAAAGTCCCAAATCTTCCATTGATACTTGATACCAGGGATGGAGACAGTTGACAGTAGCAGGCAGTCATCCCCTGCCTAGCTTTATTTGAGGTTTTGAGAGTGTGTGTTAGGGTACCTTTTGGCACACACACACTTTTTTGCAATATTTTGTTGTACATTCTGGGTTAATTGTATACATCCTCCAGCATGGTGGCCAGCACTGGGCCATTTTTTTGTTCTATACCCGGAGCTGCGATGCGCCCTGCGGGCCCCCCCATCCCCTCCACGTTCACCCCAGGGAGGGTTGTTTTGGTGTGGGGGATTGGGCGGGCGCCGCACTGCGCATCGGCGCCACGCACTACTCCTACGCATGACGTCACTGGTTGGCGCCGTCGTGCGGGAGCAAACTTTTCCACCTTTCCGACTTGGCTGGACGTGGTGACGCCAGTTATGGGCGGACTCTCACCGCCCAGGCAAGGGCCCCGCCTCATGCCTCGTCGGCTCAGCGTGACGTTGGCGGCAATCGCCGGCGCAGGTGAGCTGCATATTAGGCGTCTCCCCTCGTGCAGTCCTTCTCTCCACATACATGTAGATGCCATCATTTTGGGAAGCTCCTGTCCCTAGTATTCCAAGGTAACATTGCTTGATCATTTTTCTTGAGTCTTTACTTTTATTTTTACCTTTAGTTTAACATTTTTGGTATATCTTAGTGGATTCACTTATCCATTTCAGATGTGCTCCCCATTATTTGGAAATCATTGGTCATTTTTTGGAGGAGTTGGTATGCACTGAGTGGATGACGCCTGTTTGCGCCTGTCATGTGTTGGATCCTTTGTCACCTCAGCTCCGGGGAAGGGCAATGTCTTTTGACCCAGTGTCTGTATTTCACCATGGCTTGGCCACATATGTAAGTATCCAGAAACTGACTTGTTGTCTTTTCTGGCTGCTATTTAGCCTACTTCCTGATGCCATTTTACCTTGTTATTTCAGATATCCTATAGCATCCGCCCCTGAAGAAGTGTATTTCACAGAAACGCGTCGGGCATTATGGATGTAGCCACTGTGCGTTCTATAGGATTCCACTTTTATGAATTACTCACGCATCAATTTTTAGACTAATTTTACATTATGCTATCTTGTGTTTTCCCAGCATCATATGTACAATATTTATAGGATATGTGTATCATCTATTTATTGTTGAGATTCTGTATTGTCTGTTTATATGCATGTATTTCATAGGACATGCTTGGTGCACATGCACAGGCTACTTTTTACGTGTAATACATATCAGTACGCTTCATATGCAATAAATTGAATTTTGCATCTTAACCTCAATCTGTCAACTGTCTCATTTAAAGTCCCACTGCCCCTCTTGTTTCTTTGAACCCGGGATGAAGGTACTACCCCGTGCCTCACTTAAAGTCCCAAATCTTCCATTGATATCTGCCATAAAGCTGGCACAGCCACAGGGCATGTCTGTGTATGTGTGGGGGGATCCAGCACTGGCAGAGACCCGCAGAGCATCTACACTTGTGTGGATCTCCCTTCAAGGTGGCAGTGCTAGGAGCAGAGTGGACCAATGAGATCTTCACTTGCAGGAAGACAAGGCTGGATTCAATGGACTACTAAGTATTTTATTTTATATTTTCAAACTGGGAATGTTTATAGGGACTTTAAATTTTATACAGGATACCTAGGGTGGAGTTCCTCTGCTAGCAACAGTTCTGAACATACATGCTTTTGTGTAACTTACCAGGAGTTGTTATGTAGCAGTCATCACCAACGCATATGATGGAACGCACCATGCGAGATGCTGAAAGATAAGGACAGAATATTAAGATAACAGAAGGCTCTGGACATCAGATTCATGGTTGAGCTAAGCATACTAAGCATACACAGTTGAGGAAACAAAAAAGTATAAATCAACTAAGAATTTTTTTCTATCACTTCCACTGAAATAAAAATTGTTTTCTAGGAGAAACACATACAGGCTAACTCAATAAGGAGTGCATGGAGAAAGGTGCTACCGGTAAGTGTAGTAATTCTATAGAAACCAATCAGAGCTGACTTTAGTGCAGTCAGACCATTACGTGGTAAATTCATTTTGCTCTATGAGTAAGCGCTAGTCTCTGTGAAATGCATTAGAGACCTCTTGCTCCTTGTATGGTCCTTGTTTTAGCAGAATAATGAATTTTATATCATATTCTGGACACTGCCATCATTAATGAAGTGTAAGCGTAAGCACTTAGAGGCCTATTTATAAAAAAAAAACATACATAGCCACTTCTATCTACATATACAATACATCGGTTTTGTGTGAAATGTTCTTTAGTCTATTTTCTCTTCTGAACAAATATTCTTTTACTATAGGCAGTAGTGAAATATAGTATTATGGCCACTAGATGAAGCATAGGAAGTACATACGTCTTTGTAACTAGAGATACAATGTAACAGTTCTAGACAATGCTAGAGGGAATGATCAAATAAATGTAACCAATGGTTAAAATGGTCTCTAGAATTGTTACATGGTATCTTTTGTTACAAAGTCGTATGCATTTCTTATGCAATCTTATGAAAATACAGACTTCTTTGTAACAAAAGATGCAATGGGGGTTATGTACGTAATGCAAATCCACTTTGCACTACAATTGCACTTCAATTGCACTTGAAAGTGCACTGAAGGTGCACTTGGAAGTGCAGTTGCTGTAAATCTGAGGGGCAGATCTGAAAAGAGGGGAAGCTCTGCTGATTTTATCATCCAATCATGTGCAAGATAAAACGTTGTTTGTTATTTTCCTTGCATGTCCCCCTCTGATCTACAGCGACTGCACTTCTAAGTGCACTTTCAGTGCCCCCCCCTCCCCCCCGAAATACAGACCTGAACCTGATCTTGATCCAGCACTGCACCCAAGAACAATAGCGCTGCGCTCTCTCTTCCTCCTAACTGGAATCAATGAGAGCAGCGGAGGCCATTGGCTCATGCTGCTGTCAATCAAATCCAGTGACGAGGAAGCCATGAGCAGGGGTGAGCTGCACTGTGTGTGTCAATGGATATGCACAGCACAGTCTGGGATCGAGCCCGCACATATGCCACCATAAGAAGCGGCTTCCTATGGCGGCACACAGAGAAGCGTCCCAAAGCACCAGTAGGGGGACCTCAGAAGAGGAGGATCGCAACTGCACAGAGCAGGTAAGTATAATACGTTTGATATAAAAATAAAATAAAAACTTTTACAATCAGCTTAAGATCATTTAGTTACTTTGAAGACATTTTTAGTTTAAAGAGTTAGTTTACCTTTAATGGCCATTCCCCCCCCCCCCCAAAAAAAAATCCCTTATGCACATTACATATCCCTCCTCCACTGTTCAAAAAGTTGCTCCTGTCCCCCTCCATACTTGTGGACAATGTGCAGCCTGTCTAAAAAATTCCTCATTAGTTGATCCTTCAGTTGTTCAAACATGCATTCTCTTAGTGATTTAGCTCTGCTGCTGAGATAGACCGAGAGAACACACTGCGCACATGCAGTGTTTCAATGAGTGCCCACTGGGGGCACACTTCTAAGGTCCAGCCCATCCTGCCATTAAAGCAGTATGGAGGAAGGTCAACTACTAAGGAGAGTTTGTGGCTTAAAGCGGAGATCCACACAAAAATGGAACTTCTGCTTTTCAGAACCCTCCCCCCCCTCCGGTGTCACCTTTCAGAGGGGAGGGGGTGCAGATGTATAATAGAGGTATTTGCACCCATTTCCGGGCATAGACTCCCACGGGGGGTCTACGCCACTTCCCCCCCCCATTGTCTGCTGGGAGACACACGGGTCCCACAGACAGCAGGGGCCATTCGGATTGCGCAGAGCGACTCGCGCATGCGCAGTAGGGAACCAGGAAGTGAAGCCGCAAGACTTCACCTCCTGATTCCCTTACCGAAGATGGCGGCGGCAGTACCTGAGGACCAGGGGACGGTTCGGCCTCGGGTGCTGACATCGCTGGACCCTGGACAGGTAAGTGTCCTTATATTAAAAGTCAGCAGCTACAGTATTTGTAGCTGCAGACTTTAAAAAAAAAAATTTAGATGGACCTCCACTTTAAGGCCCACATGTATGGAGGGGGACAGGAGAAACCATTTGAGCAGATGAGGAATAATGTGATGGGGAGGCTGAGATGGGGGATTTTTTTTCTTTTTTATGGCCAATAAAGGTGAACTAACCCTTTAAATTATACTGTAAACTGTTTAAGAAATCTTAAGCGTGGAGTAACAGCGACATATCTACACATGAAACAAAATACATACCCTGTTTCCTCGAAAATAAGACCTAGCGTGATTGTCAGTGATGGCTGCAATATAAGCCCTACCCTCCAAATAAGCCCTACCCTGTTTCCCCCGCAAATAAGCCCTACCCTGAAAATAAGACCTACAAGGACTTTAACTAGGGCTTATTTGGGGGGTAGGGCTTATATTGCAGCCATCACTGACCATCACGCTAGGTCTTATTTTCGGGGAAACAGGGTATGTGTACATTCCATAACCTTAAAGTAGAACTAAAGGCAATTTTTTTTTTCATTCTAGATAATATAAGGAAGGTTAAAACCCCTTTAAGTTTGGATTTATTTTGCCATCTGTGGCTCATTAAGGAGATTTCCCTTCACTTCTTGTCCCATAATCAAAACAGGAAGTGAGAGGAAATCTCTCCAAAGTGAAGAAAATCCCTGGTTGTCACCAGAACTAGTGTCCCCATTGGAAGATTTCCCCTCTATTCCTGTTCTGGTGACAACAAAAAATTTGGCATTTTCTTTCACTCTCGGGGATAGCGGTAAACGACACAAATGGAGAGAGTGAATCTCCCTAATATAGACACAGACAGCAATAAAAATCTGGGAAGGGTTCTAATCCCTCTCCACTCTATCCAAAAGAAAAAATTGTCTTTAGTTATACATTAAATAAACAAAAATAACAAAAGTGTGTGTATGCTCATTTAAATAAAGGATCTGCTGAGAAAATAATAATAATATGACCCCTTATTTTCTGTAATTGCTGGGTTTGCTATAAATTAATGTAATCTACACAGGATCCAGATCATGGGATTTTATGGGGTCCCGGAGACTCATGAGATGCTTATAGTAACTTCAATGTTTTTAAAATCCCCACAATGATATGTAGGAGAGTGAGGAGCAATTGTGATAATATTATATTGTAATAAGTATCTATATAGAGAGAGAAAGAAATAAAAAGTGAAAGAAATAAAAAAATACATAAAAGTAAGAATAAAATAAATAGGGAATAAAGAATAGAATAAAATAAGAAATACATATGAACTCATATAACTTGCTACATTGTAACAAATCCACACCAGAATAGATGTAAGAAGTAGAATTACCTGGCCAACATAAAACTTTATAGACGCAGCACAAAGTGATGAGAAGAACGGCCTTCATTTTGATTGGAAGCTGTGAGCCCAGGAAGGAGGTTGGGGGGAAGATGGTGATGAGGGTCTTTTTTTTAAATAAGTAAAAATGTTAAAAATTCTAAAAAAAAAAAAAAAAAAAAAATTCTGTTAATTTTGACCACATAGAGTATGTAAAAGACAAGACACAGTGTTTTGTTTTTTTTCTTCTAAAATAAATGTTTTCATTTGTCTTGAATTAACAAATACAAAATGTGTCTGCAGAAAACATATGGTGTAGAAACAATATATATTAGATTTTGTATGCAAAGCTTTTTTTTCTCACACTCTGACATGACAACAAAGGCCCTATCTTTAAAGATATATTGAAAGACCCAACCCAAAAATTTGCACCATTGTGAACAGAAACTGGTCTGAAGTGTTGAACTGTGAATGCTTTACACAATTTGATCTGTCTGATCCTCTTACTTGTATAATGTACACTGCTAACAAGTTTTTTTTTTTTTTTGATTAATGCAATTTATTTTGTATGATGTGGTGAACTGTGTCTTACAGTTTTCTTTTGTATTCGTATATGATAAATAAAAACGTTTCTGTTAAAAAAAGAAAAAGAAATTGTGAATGCTTTGAACATTGTAGTGAATAGTTTTAAATTCGTTTTATATTCATGTTAATTAAAATTAAAGCAAAAAAAAAAAAAGAAATGAACAAAAATATATTTAAAATTGTTTTTTTTTGTTTTTTTTTTTGCTTCCATGTCTTATATATAAGTAGGTAATGGTGCTATAAGATACTTTATACACTCCTATACATGAGAATACCACTTAAGTGTTTTAATCCCTTGGTGGGAACATGGCGGGGCCCGGAAACAAGGGGGAGCATTCTGCTGCCAATGGCTGAAAACTGCATGTCCATTTCTTGGCTCCGAACTGAATTTGCAGCGGCTCAGGAGAGGCAGGACCCCAGAAACGATTCCAGAAATTCTTTATTTAGAACAGTAGACCCCTCGAGGGTTTTTGGCAAGAGGTATAACTTGGACTTTGATCCCCAGTTTTTCAGACTACACTTGGCAGCAAAATTTGGAAAAAAAATTCAACCACCTCAATACCGGGCATTTTCACCCCCTTCCTGCCCAGGCCAATTTTCAGCTTTCAGCGCTGTCATATTGACAATTGCGCTGTAATGCAACACTGTACCCATATGAAATTATTATCTTTTTGTTGAGACAGATAGAGTTTCATTTTGGTGTATTTAGTAGGGTTCCACCGATACCGTTTACCTGTTGGTGAGTAAAAGTACCTATACTTTCGGTCAAGTATTCACTGATACCTTTGCTGTGCGATTTGAGCCCATATGCAATGAATGGGCTCAAATCGCACTGCAAATAATTGCCTGCGATTCGAACGGGAATGTGGTTCAATTCCTGTCTGAATCGCCTGCGGTTTCCCCCACCGCTCCTGTGTGATCCCAGTGCAGAAAGTTCGAGAAGCGCCATCTAGGAAGTGCAGCAATGGGCAGAGTTTATTAAAAATGTTCTCATAACTCACATGTTAAAGTACATAACATACACTATATTGTCAAAAGTATTGGGACACATGCCTTTACATGCACATATATAGTATAGTATACATGAAATTTAATGACACCCCAATCTTATTCTATAGGGGTTCAATATAACAGCATCAACTCTTCTGGCAAGGCTGTCCACAAGGTTTAGGAGTGTGTCTATGGGAATGAATAAGCATCCAAATGATGTGAAACGCGTTAGCAGTCTACCACCCTGTACGTCTCTGCTATTGACTGTATTGTTGGATTTTATTGAAATAAAGATGTCCTTATCCCAGAGTGCGGCTATCCAGGATTTCTTTCTACCTCACTGCAAACCAGCAAAGCCAGCACCTGGAACCAGTTCTTACTAGGGCGGTGTCATTCCAGAGCAAGAGTGTTTGTGAGCTGCATCTCCTTTTTTCCTGTGTCTATGGGAATGTTTGACCATTCTTCCAGAAGCACATTTGTGAGGTCAGGCACTGATGTAGACAAGAAGTCCTGGCACACAGTCTCCTCTCTAATTCATCCCGAAGGTGTTCTATTTGGTTGAGGTCAGGACTCTGTGCAGGCCAGTCAAGTTCCTCCACCCCAAACTCGCTCATCCATGTCTTTATGGACCTTGCTTGCCAAACTGTTCCCACAAAGTTGGGAGCATGAAATTGTCCAAAATGTCTTGGTATGCTGACGCTTTAAGAGTTCCCTTCACTGAAACTAAGGGGCCAACCCCAACCCCTGAAAAACAACCCCACACCGTAATCCCCCCCTCCACCAAATTATTTTGGGAGCCAGGGGGGCGTGGCTGAGTCCTGCCATCTGTGTCAATGGACGCAGCAGCGGGACTTGGGAATGAGCCCTCTCGAGTGCCCCCATGGAAAGCGACTTTTGATGGTATTTGATCACCACTGTTTTTTTTTATTTTTTGCGCTATAAATAAAAAAAGATCGACAATTTTGAAAAGAAAATTTTTACTTTCTGTTATAAAACACATCCAATACAACATTTTTAAAAATCAAATTTCTTCATAAGTTTAGGCCAATATGTATTCTGCTACATATTTTTGGTGAAAAAAAAATCCCAAAAAGAGTGTATTGATTGGTTTGCGCAAAAGTTATAGCATCTACAAACTATGCGATATATACTGGAATTTTTCTTTCTTTCTTTCTTTCTTTCTTTTTTTTTTTTATACTAGTAATGGAGGTGATCAGCGACTTATAGCGGGACTGTAATATTACGGGGGACAATCTAACACTAACTGATGCCTTTGACACAGGGCATTACGGGGGACAATCTGACAATACTGACACTAATACATTGATCAGTGCTAAAAATATGTCACTGTACTAATGACACTGGCTGGGAAGGGGTTAAACATCTAGAGCAAGCAAAGGGTTTAATGTGTGCCTAGCCAGTGTTTTGTGTCCTTGCTTTGCAAGGAAAGAAAATCCATCTCATCCCCACTGACAAGACAGAGCTCTGCCTTGTGTAGATATGTAGAGCCCTGTCCTGTGTGTCTTCCCAAGGATCAACGGGTGGCGGTGGATATCCATTGGCCGGCATCCGCTGACTGGCTTTTGCTGTGACAAACTACAGCAGAGGTAGCATGCGCCCCCTACCCAGTTGTGCAGAATCAT